>NW_026906988.1:0-300000 GCF_033978795.1 Nerophis ophidion | reverse complement strand
GGCATTTTAGACATTTTGCACGTTTGGATTAGGAATTATATTGGAATACATTTTTATTGCTTTTTTCGCATTATCTCAGGATTCTAAGTACATTACTGTCAAATTGAGTAACGAATCAAATTTTGTTTTTGCAAACCTTACCAAATGTTTTTTTTCTGGAAAACTCTCGAAGATGCATTTTTTCAGGCATTATTAGACATTTTGCATGTGTATTTTTGGAGTTATATTTCAAAAACTGTCATTTTGAGTGTGACCAATATGAGGCCAGTAAAATCTAATATTTGTATTGTGATTCTTTCCAAAATACCTGATTCTGCTAAAACTCACATAGATTCAATATTAAAGGCTTTTTAAGACAAATTTCATATTTGGTTTTGGAGTTATGATTATAAACCTTTCATATTTAGTATGACAGTTACACTGTTATATTGAATAAAAAAACTAACTTGTGTGTTTGCAAACCTTATAAAAGATCATTTTTCTAGTACAACTAACAAAAAAACATATCTCTAGGCATTATTAGCCATTTTGCATGTGTTGTTTAGAAGTTATGTTTGAATGCATTTTTATTGCTTTTTTCGCATTATCTCAGGATTCTAAGACTATTATAGTCATATTGAGTAAAAAACTACTTTTTGCATTTGCAAGATTTAAAAAAGCATATGTTTCGAGTAAAACTCCCAAAGATGCATTATTTCATGCATTATTAGCCATTTTTCATGTGTGGTGTAGGAGTTATGTTTAAATAACTGTCATATTGAGTGTTACAGTATACAGTCATATTGAGTAAAACCTCATTTTTGTATTTGCAAACCATAGAAAAACAACTGTATCTAGTAAAACTCACATGTATTCAATATCACAGGCATTTTTAGACATTTTGCAGGTTTGGATTAGGAATTATGTTTGAATACATTTTTATTGCTTTTTTCGCATTATCTCAGGATTCTAAGTACATTACTGTCAAATTGAGTAACAAATCAAATTTTGTTTTTGCAAACCTTACCAAATGTCTTTTTTTTCAATAAAACTCTTGAAGATGCATTTCTTCAGGCATTATTAGACATTTTGCATGTGTATTTTTGGAGTTATGTTTCAAAAACTGTCATTTTGAGTGTGATCAATATGAGGCCAGTAAAATCTAATATTTGTATTTGTGATTCTTTCCAAAATACCTGATTCTGCTAAAACTTACATAAATTCAATATTAAAGGCTTTTTAAGACAAATGTCATATTTGGTTTTGGAGTTATCATTATAAACCTTTCATATTTAGTATGACAGTTACACTGTTATGTTGAATAAAAAAAATAACTTGTGTCTTTGCAAACCTTACAAAAGATCATTTTTCTAGTACAACTAATAAAAAACATATCTCTAGGCATTATTAGCCATTTTGCATGTGTTGTTTAGAAGTTATGTGTGAATACATTTTTATTGCTTTTTTCGCATTATCTCAGGATTCTAAGACTATTATAGTCATATTGAGTAAAAAACGACTTTTTGCATTTGCAAGATTTAAAAAAGCATACGTTTCGAGTAAAACTACCAAAGATGCATTATTTCAGGCATTATTAGCCATTTTTCATGTGTGGTGTAGGAGTTATGTTTAAATAACTGTCATATTGAGTGTTACAGTATACAGTCATATTGAGTAAAACCTCATTTTTGTATTTGCAACCATTGAAAAACAACTGTATCTAGTAAAACTCACATGTATTCAATATCACAGGCATTTTTAGACATTTTGCAGGTTTGGATTAGGAATTATGTTTGAATACATTTTTATTGCTTTTTTGCATTATCTCAGGATTCTAAGTACATTACTGTCAAATTGAGTAACAAATCAAATTTTGTTTTTGCAAACCTTACCAAATGTTTTTTTCTGGAAAACTCTCGAAGATGCATTTCTTCAGGCATTATTAGACATTTTGCATGTGTATTTTTGGAGTTATGTTTCAAAAACTGTCATTTTGAGTGTGACCAATATGAGGCCAGTAAAATCTAATATTTGTATTTGTGATTCTTTCCAAAATACCTGATTTTGCTAAAACTCACATAGATTCAATATTAAAGCTTTTTAAGACAAATTTCATATTTGGTTTTGGAGTTATGATTATAAACCTTTCATATTTAGTATGACAGTTACACTGTTATATTGAATAAAAAAACTAACTTGTGTCTTTGCAAACCTTATAAAGATCATTTTTCTAGTACAACTAAATAAAAACATATCTCTAGGCATTATTAGCCATTTTGCATGTGTTGTTTAGAAGTTATGTTTGAATACATTTTTATTGCTTTTTTCGCATTATCTCAGGATTCTAAGACTATTATAGTCATATTGAGTAAAAAACTACTTTTTGCATTTGCAAGATTTAAAAAGCATATGTTTCGAGTAAAACTCCCAAAGATGCATTATTTCATGCATTATTAGCCATTTTTCATGTGTGGTATAGGAGTTATGTTTAAATAACTGTCATATTGAGTGTTACAGTATACAGTCATATTGAGTAAAACCTAATTTTTGTATTTGCAAACCATAGAAAAACAACTGTATCTAGTAAAACTCACATGTATTCAATATCACAGGCATTTTTAGACATTTTGCAGGTTTGGAATAGGAATTATGTTTGAATACATTTTTATTGCTTTTTTCGCATTATCTCAGGATTCTTAGACTATTATAGTCATATTGAGTAAAAAACTACTTTTTGCATTTGCAATATTTAAAAAAGCATATGTTTCGAGTAAAACTCCCAAAGATGCATTATTTCATGCATTATTAGCCATTTTTCATGTGTTGTGTAGGAGTTATGTTTAAATAACTGTCATATTGAGTGTTACAGTATACAGTCATATTGAGTAAAATCTCATTTTTGTATTTGCAAACCATAGAAAAACAACTGTATCTAGTAAAACTCACATGTATTCAATATCACAGGCCTTTTTAGACATTTTGCAGGTTTGGATTAGGAATTATGTTTGAATAGATTTTTATTGCTTTTTTCGCATTATCTCAGGATTCTAAGACTATTATAGTCATATTGAGTAAAAAACTACTTTTTGCATTTGCAAGATTTAAAAAAGCATATGTTTCGAGTAAAACTCCCAAAGATGCATTATTAGCCATTTTTCATGTGTGGTGTAGGAGTTATGTTTAAATAACTGTCATATTGAGTGTTACAGTATACAGTCATATTGAGTAAAACCTCATTTTTGTATTTGCAAACCATAGAAAAACAACTGTATCTAGTAAAACTCACATGTATTCAATATCACAGGCCTTTTTAGACATTTTGCAGGTTTGGATTAGGAATTATGTTTGAATACATTTTTATTGCTTTTTTCGCATTATCTCAGGATTCTAAGACTATTATAGTCATATTGAGTAAAAAACTACTTTTGCATTTGCAAGATTTAAAAAAGCATATGTTTCGAGTAAAACTCCCAAAGATGCATTATTTTAGGCATTATTAGCCATTCTTCATGTGTGGTGTAGGAGTTATGTTTAAATAACTGTCATATTGAGTGTTAAAGTATACAGTCCTATTGAGTAAAACCTCATTTTTGTATTTGCAAACCATAGAAAAACAACTGTATCTAGTAAAACTCACATGTATTCAATATCGCAGGCATTTTAGACATTTTGCACGTTTGGATTAGGAATTATATTGGAATACATTTTTATTGCTTTTTTCGCATTATCTCAGGATTCTAAGTACATTACTGTCAAATTGAGTAACGAATCAAATTTTGTTTTTGCAAACCTTACCAAATGTTTTTTTTCTGGAAAACTCTCGAAGATGCATTTTTTCAGGCATTATTAGACATTTTGCATGTGTATTTTTGGAGTTATATTTCAAAAACTGTCATTTTGAGTGTGACCAATATGAGGCCAGTAAAATCTAATATTTGTATTTGTGATTCTTTCCAAAATACCTGATTCTGCTAAAACTCACATAGATTCAATATTAAAGGCTTTTTAAGACAAATTTCATATTTGGTTTTGGAGTTATCATTATAAACCTTTCATATTTAGTATGACAGTTACACTGTTATATTGAATAAAAAAACTAACTTGTGTCTTTGCAAACGTTATAAAAGATCATTTTTCTAGTACAACTAACAAAAAAACATATCTCTAGGCATTATTAGCCATTTTGCATGTGTTGTTTAGAAGTTATGTTTGAATGCATTTTTATTGCTTTTTTCGCATTATCTCAGGATTCTAAGACTATTATAGTCATATTGAGTAAAAAACTACTTTTTGCATTTGCAAGATTTAAAAAAGCATATGTTTCGAGTAAAACTCCCAAAGATGCATTATTTCATGCATTATTAGCCATTTTTCATGTGTGGTGTAGGAGTTATGTTTAAATAACTGTCATATTGAGTGTTACAGTATACAGTCATATTGAGTAAAACCTCATTTTTGTATTTGCAAACCATAGAAAAACAACTGTATCTAGTAAAACTCACATGTATTCAATATCACAGGCCTTTTTAGACATTTTGCACGTTTGGATTAGGAATTATGTTTGAATACATTTTTATTGCTTTTTTCGCATTATCTCAGGATTCTAAGTACATTACTGTCAAATTGAGTAACAAATCAAATTTTGTTTTTGCAAACCTTACCAAATGTCTTTTTTTTCAATAAAACTCTTGAAGATGCATTTCTTCAGGCATTATTAGACATTTCGCATGTGTATTTTTGGAGTTATGTTTCAAAAACTGTCATTTTGAGTGTGATCAATATGAGGCCAGTAAAATCTAATATTTGTATTTGTGATTCTTTCCAAAATACCTGATTCTGCTAAAACTTACATAAATTCAATATTAAAGGCTTTTTAAGACAAATGTCATATTTGGTTTTGGAGTTATCATTATAAACCTTTCATATTTAGTATGACAGTTACACTGTTATGTTGAATAAAAAAAATAACTTGTGTCTTTGCAAACCTTACAAAAGATCATTTTTCTAGTACAACTAATAAAAAACATATCTCTAGGCATTATTAGCCATTTTGCATGTGTTGTTTAGAAGTTATGTGTGAATACATTTTTATTGCTTTTTTCGCATTATCTCAGGATTCTAAGACTATTATAGTCATATTGAGTAAAAAACGACTTTTTGCATTTGCAAGATTTAAAAAAGCATACGTTTCGAGTAAAACTACCAAAGATGCATTATTTCAGGCATTATTAGCCATTTTTCAGGTGTGGTGTAGGAGTTATGTTTAAATAACTGTCATATTGAGTGTTACAGTATACAGTCATATTGAGTAAAACCTCATTTTTGTATTTGCAAACCATTGAAAAACAACTGTATCTAGTAAAACTCACATGTATTCAATATCACAGGCATTTTTAGACATTTTGCAGGTTTGGATTAGGAATTATGTTTGAATACATTTTTATTGCTTTTTTGCATTATCTCAGGATTCTAAGTACATTACTGTCAAATTGAGTAACAAATCAAATTTTGTTTTTGCAAACCTTACCAAATGTCTTTTTTTTCAGGAAAACTCTCGAAGATGCATTTCTTCAGGCATTATTAGACATTTTGCATGTGTATTTTTGGAGTTATGTTTCAAAAACTGTCATTTTGAGTGTGACCAATATGAGGCCAGTAAAATCTAATATTTGTATTTGTGATTCTTTCCAAAATACCTGATTTTGCTAAAACTCACATAGATTCAATATTAAAGGCTTTTTAAGACAAATTTCATATTTGGTTTTGGAGTTATGATTATAAACCTTTCATATTTAGTATGACAGTTACACTGTTATATTGAATAAAAAAACTAACTTGTGTCTTTGCAAACCTTATAAAAGATCATTTTTCTAGTACAACTAACAAAAAAACATATCTCTAGGCATTATTAGCCATTTTGCATGTGTTGTTTAGAAGTTATGTTTGAATACATTTTTATTGCTTTTTTCGCATTATCTCAGGATTCTAAGACTATTATAGTCATATTGAGTAAAAAACTACTTTTTGCATTTGCAAGATTTAAAAAAGCATATGTTTCGAGTAAAACTCCCAAAGATGCATTATTTCATGCATTATTAGCCATTTTTCATGTGTGGTGTAGGAGTTATGTTTAAATAACTGTCATATTGAGTGTTACAGTATACAGTCATATTGAGTAAAACCTAATTTTTGTATTTGCAAACCATAGAAAAACAACTGTATCTAGTAAAACTCACATGTATTCAATATCACAGGCATTTTTAGACATTTTGCAGGTTTGGATTAGGAATTATGTTTGAATACATTTTTATTGCTTTTTTCGCATTATCTCAGGATTCTAAGACTATTATAGTCATATTGAGTAAAAAACTACTTTTTGCATTTGCAAGATTTAAAAAAGCATATGTTTCGAGTAAAACTCCCAAAGATGCATTATTTCAGGCATTATTAGCCATTTTTCATGTGTGGTGTAGGAGTTATGTTTAAATAACTGTCATATTGAGTGTTACAGTATACAGTCATATTGAGTAAAACCTCATTTTTGTATTTGCAAACCATTGAAAAACAACTGTATCTAGTAAAACTCACATGTATTCAATATCACAGGCATTTTTAGTCATTTTGCACGTTTGGATTAGGAATTATGTTTGAATACATTTTTATTGCTTTTTTCGCATTTTCTCAGGATTCTAAGTACATTACTGTCAAATTGAGTAACAAATCAAATTTTGTTTTTGCAAACCTTACCAAATGTCTTTTTTTTCAGGAAAACTCTCGAAGATGCATTTCTTCAGGCATTATTAGACATTTTGCATGTGTATTTTTGGAGTTATGTTTCAAAAACTGTCATTTTGAGTGTGATCAATATGAGGCCAGTAAAATCTAATATTTGTATTTGTGATTCTTTCCAAAATACCTGATTCTGCTAAAACTTACATCAATTCAATATTAAAGGCTTTTTAAGACAAATGTCATATTTGGTTTTGGAGTTATCATTATAAACCTTTCATATTTAGTATGACAGTTACACTGTTATATTGAATAAAAAAATTAACTTGTGTCTTTGCAAACCTTACAAAAGATCATTTTTCTAGTACAACTAACAAAAAACATATCTCTAGGCATTATTAGCCATTTTGCATGTGTTGTTTGGAAGTTATGTTTGAATACATTTTTATTGCTTTTTTGCATTATCTCAGGATTCTAAGTACATTACTGTCAAATTGAGTAACAAATCAAATTTTGTTTTTGCAAACCTTACCAAATGTTTTTTTCTGGAACACTCTCGAAGGTGCATTTCTTCAGGCATTATTAGACATTTTGCATGTGTATTTTTGGAGTTATGTTTCAAAAACTGTCATTTTGAGTGTGACCAATATGAGGCCAGTAAAATCTAATATTTGTATTTGTGATTCTTTCCAAAATACCTGATTCTGCTAAAACTCACATTGATTCAATATTAAAGGCTTTTTAAGACAAATTTCATATTTGGTTTTGGAGTTATGATTATAAACCTTTCATATTTAGTATGACAGTTACACTGTTATATTGAATAAAAAAACTAACTTGTGTCTTTGCAAACCTTATAAAAGATCATTTTTCTAGTACAACTAACAAAAAAACATATCCCTAGGCATTATTAGCCATTTTGCATGTGTTGTTTAGAAGTTATGTTTGAATACATTGTTATTGCTTTTTTCGCATTATCTCAGGATTCTAAGACTATTATAGTCACATTGAGTAAAACACTACTTTTTGCATTTGCAAGATTTAAAAAAGCATATGTTTCGAGTAAAACTCCCAAAGATGCATTATTTCAGGCATTATTAGCCATTTTTCATGTGTGGTGTAGGAGTTATGTTTAAATAACTGTCATATTGAGTGTTACAGTATACAGTCATATTGAGTAAAACCTAATTTTTGTATTTGCAAACCATAGAAAAACAACTGTATCTAGTAAAACTCACATGTATTCAATATCACAGGCATTTTTAGACATTTTGCAGGTTTGGATTAGGAATTATGTTTGAATACATTTTTATTGCTTTTTTCGCATTATCTCAGGATTCTAAGTACATTACTGTCAAATTGAGTAACGAATCAAATTTTGTTTTTGCAAACCTTACCAAATGTTTTTTTTCAGGAAAACTCTCGAAGATGCATTTCTTCAGGCATTATTAGACATTTTGCATGTGTATTTTTGGAGTTATGTTTCAAAAACTGTCATTTTGAGTGTGACCAATATGAGGCCAGTAAAATATAATATTTGTATTTGTGATTCTTTCCAAAATACCTGATTCTGCTAAAACTCACATAGATTCAATATTAAAGGCTTTTCAAGACAAATTTCATATTTAGTTTTGGAGTTATGATTATAAACCTTTCATATTTAGTATGACAGTTACACTGTTATATTGAATAAAAAAACTAACTTGTGTCTTTGCAAACCTTATAAAAGATCATTTTTCTAGTACAACTAACAAAAAAACATATCTCTAGGCATTATTAGCCATTTTGCATGTGTTGTTTAGAAGTTATGTTTGAATACATTTTTATTGCTTTTTTCGCATTATCTCAGGATTCTAAGACTATTATAGTCATATGAGTAAAAAACTACTTTTTGCATTTGCAAGATTTAAAAAAGCATATGTTTCGAGTAAAACTCCCAAAGATGCATTATTTCATGCATTATTAGCCATTTTTCATGTGTGGTGTAGGAGTTATGTTTAAATAACTGTCATATTGAGTGTTACAGTATACAGTCATATTGAGTAAAACCTCATTTTTGTATTTGCAAACCATAGAAAAACAACTGTATCTAGTAAAAATCACATATATTCAATATCACAGGCATTTTTAGACATTTTGCAGGTTGGGATTAAGAATTATGTTTGAATACATTTTTATTGCTTTTTTCGCATTATCTCAGGATTCTAAGTACATTACTGTCAAATTGAGTAACAAATCAAATTTTGTTTTTGCAAACCTTACCAAATGTTTTTTTTTCTGGAAAACTCTCGAAGATGCATTTCTTCAGGCATTATTAGACATTTTGCATGTGTATTTTTGGAGTTATGTTTCAAAAACTGTCATTTTGAGTGTGACCAATATGAGGCCAGTAAAATCTAATATTTGTATTTGTGATTCTTTCCAAAATACCTGATTCTGCTAAAACTCACATAGATTCAATATTAAAGGCTTTTTAAGACAACTTTCATATTTGGTTTTGGAGTTATGATTATAAACCTTTCATATTTAGTATGACAGTTACACTGTTATATTGAATAAAAAAAACTAACTTGTGTCTTTGCAAACCTTATAAAAGATCATTTTTCTAGTACAACTAACAAAAAAACATATCTCTAGGCATTATTAGCCATTTTGCATGTGTTGTTTAGAAGTTATGTTTGAATACATTTTTATTGCTTTTTTCGCATTATCTCAGGATTCTAAGACTATTATAGTCATATTGAGTAAAAAACTACTTTTTGCATTTGCAAGATTTAAAAAAGCATATGTTTCGAGTAAAACTCCCAAAGATGCATTATTTCATGCATTATTAGCCATTTTTCATGTGTGGTGTAGGAGTTATGTTTAAATAACTGTCATATTGAGTGTTACAGTATACAGTCATATTGAGTAAAACCTAATTTTTGTATTTGCAAACCATAGAAAAACAACTGTATCTAGTAAAACTCACATGTATTCAATATCACAGGCATTTTTAGACATTTTGCAGGTTTGGATTAGGAATTATGTTTGAATACATTTTTATTGCTTTTTTCGCATTATCTCAGGATTCTAAGTACATTACTGTCAAATTGAGTAACAAATCAAATTTTGTTTTTGCAAACCTTACCAAATGTCTTTTTTTTCAGGAAAACTCTTGAAGATGCATTTCTTCAGGCATTATTAGACATTTTGCATGTGTATTTTTGGAGTTATGTTTCAAAAACTGTCATTTTGAGTGTGATCAATATGAGGCCAGTAAAATCTAATATTTGTATTTGTGATTCTTTCCAAAATACCTGATTCTGCTAAAACTTACATAAATTCAATATTAAAGGCTTTTTAAGACAAATGTCATATTTGGTTTTGGAGTTATCATTATAAACCTTTCATATTTAGTATGACAGTTACACTGTTATGTTGAATAAAAAAAATAACTTGTGTCTTTGCAAACCTTACAAAAGATCATTTTTCTAGTACAACTAACAAAAAACATATCTCTAGGCATTATTAGCCATTTTGCATGTGTTGTTTAGAAGTTATGTGTGAATACATTTTTATTGCTTTTTTCGCATTATCTCAGGATTCTAAGACTATTATAGTCATATTGAGTAAAAAACGACTTTTTGCATTTGCAAGATTTAAAAAAGCATACGTTTCGAGTAAAACTCCCAAAGATGCATTATTTCAGGCATTATTAGCCATTTTTCATGTGTGGTGTAGGAGTTATGTTTAAATAACTGTCATATTGAGTGTTACAGTATACAGTCATATTGAGTAAAACCTCATTTTTGTATTTGCAAACCATTGAAAAACAACTGTATCTAGTAAAACTCACATGTATTCAATATCACAGGCATTTTTAGACATTTTGCAGGTTTGGATTAGGAATTATGTTTGAATACATTTTTATTGCTTTTTTCGCATCTTCTCAGGATTCTAAGTACATTACTGTCAAATTGAGTAACAAATCAAATTTTGTTTTTGCAAACCTTACCAAATGTTTTTTTCTGGAAAACTCTCGAAGATGCATTTCTTCAGGCATTATTAGACATTTTGCATGTGTATTTTTGGAGTTATGTTTCAAAAACTGTCATTTTGAGTGTGACCAATATGAGGCCAGTAAAATCTAATATTTGTATTTGTGATTCTTTCCAAAATACCTGATTTTGCTAAAACTCACATAGATTCAATATTAAAGGCTTTTTAAGACAAATTTCATATTTGGTTTTGGAGTTATGATTATAAACCTTTCATATTTAGTATGACAGTTACACTGTTATATTGAATAAAAAAACTAACTTGTGTCTTTGCAAACCTTATAAAAGATAATTTTTCTAGTACAACTAACAAAAAAACATATCTCTAGGCATTATTAGGCATTTTGCATGTGTTGTTTAGAAGTTATGTTTGAATACATTTTTATTGCTTTTTTCGCATTATCTCAGGATTCTAAGACTATTATAGTCATATTGAGTAAAAAACTACTTTTTGCATTTGCAAGATTTAAAAAAGCATATGTTTCGAGTAAAACTCCCAAAGATGCATTATTTCATGCATTATTAGCCATTTTTCATGTGTGGTGTAGGAGTTATGTTTAAATAACTGTCATATTGAGTGTTACAGTATACAGTCATATTGAGTAAAACCTCATTTTTGTATTTGCAAACCATAGAAAAACAACTGTATCTAGTAAAACTCACATGTATTCAATATCACAGGCCTTTTTAGACATTTTGCAGGTTTGGATTAGGAATTATGTTTGAATACATTTTTATTGCTTTTTTCGCATTATCTCAGGATTCTAAGACTATTATAGTCATATTGAGTAAAAAACTACTTTTTGCATTTGCAAGATTTAAAAAAGCATATGTTTCGAGTAAAACTCCCAAAGATGCATTATTTCATGCATTATTAGCCATTTTTCATGTGTGGTGTAGGAGTTATGTTTAAATAACTATCATATTGAGTGTTACAGTATACAGTCATATTGAGTAAAACCTCATTTTTGTATTTGCAAACCATAGAAAAACAACTGTATCTAGTAAAACTCACATGTATTCAATATCACAGGCCTTTTTAGACATTTTGCAGGTTTGGATTAGGAATTATGTTTGAATACATTTTTATTGCTTTTTTCGCATTATCTCAGGATTCTAAGACTATTATAGTCATATTGAGTAAAAAACTACTTTTTGCATTTGCAAGCTTTAAAAAAGCATATGTTTCGAGTAAAACTCCCAAAGATGCATTATTTCATGCATTATTAGCCATTTTTCATGTGTGGTGTAGGAGTGATGTTTAAATAACTGTCATATTGAGTGTTACAGTATACAGTCATATTGAGTAAAACCTCATTTTTGTATTTGCAAACCATAGAAAAACAACTGTATCTAGTAAAACTCACATGTATTCAATATCACAGGCCTTTTTATACATTTTGCAGGTTTGGATTAGGAATTATGTTTGAATACATTTTTATTGCTTTTTTTGCATTATCTCAGGATTCTAAGTACATTACTGTCAAATTGAGTAACGAATCAAATTTTGTTTTTGCAAACCTTACCAAATGTTTTTTTTCTGGAAAACTCTCGAAGATGCATTTCTTCAGGCATTATTAGACATTTTGCATGTGTATTTTTGGAGTTATGTTTCAAAAACTGTCATTTTGAGTGTGACCAATATGAGGCCAGTAAAATCTAATACTTGTATTTGTGATTCTTTCCAAAATACCTGATTCTGCTAAAACTCACATAGATTCAATATTAAAGGCTTTTTATGACAAATTTCATATTTGGTTTTGGAGTTATGATTATAAACCTTTCATATTTAGTATGACAGTTACACTGTTATATTGAATAAAAAAACTAACTTGTGTCTTTGCATACCTTATAAAAGATCATTTTTCTAGTACAACTAACAAAAAACATATCTCTAGGCATTATTAGCCATTTTGCATGTGTTGTTTAGAAGTTATGTTTGAATACATTTTTATTGCTTTTTTCGCATTATCTCAGGATTCTAAGACTATTATAGTCATATTGAGTAAAAAACTACTTTTTGCATTTGCAAGATTTAAAAAAGCATATGTTTCGAGTAAAACTCCCAAAGATGCATTATTTCAGGCATTATTAGCCATTTTTCATGTGTGGTGTAGGAGTTATGTTTAAATAACTGTCATATTGAGTGTTACAGTATACAGTCATATTGAGTAAAACCTAATTTTTGTATTTGCAAACCATAGAAAAACAACTGTATCTAGTAAAACTCACATGTATTCAATATCACAGGCATTTTTAGACATTTTGCAGGTTTGGATTAGGAATTATGTTTGAATACATTTTTATTGCTTTTTTCGCATTATCTCAGGATTCTAAGACTATTATAGTCATATTGAGTAAAAAACTACTTTTTGCATTTGCAAGATTTAAAAAAGCATATGTTTCGAGTAAAACTCCCAAAGATGCATTATTTCAGGCATTATTAGCCATTTTTCATGTGTGGTGTAGGAGTTATGTTTAAATAACTGTCATATTGAGTGTTACAGTATACAGTCATATTGAGTAAAACCTAATTTTTGTATTTGCAAACCATAGAAAAACAACTGTATCTAATAAAACTCACATGTATTCAATATCACAGGCATTTTTAGACATTTTGCAGGTTTGGATTAGGAATTATGTTTGAATACATTTTTATTGCTTTTTTCGCATTATCTCAGGATTCTAAGTACATTACTGTCAAATTGAGTAACAAATCAAATTTTGTTTTTGCAAACCTTACCAAATGTCTTTTTTTTCAGGAAAACTCTTGAAGATGCATTTCTTCAGGCATTATTAGACATTTTGCATGTGTATTTTTGGAGTTATGTTTCAAAAACTGTCATTTTGAGTGTGACCAATATGAGGCCAGTAAAATATAATATTTGTATTTGTGATTCTTTCCAAAATACCTGATTCTGCTAAAACTCACATAGATTCAATATTAAAGGCTTTTCAAGACAAATTTCATATTTAGTTTTGGAGTTATGATTATAAACCTTTCATATTTAGTATGACAGTTACACTGTTATATTGAATAAAAAAACTAACTTGTGTCTTTGCAAACCTTATAAAAGATCATTTTTCTAGTACAACTAACAAAAAAACATATCTCTAGGCATTATTAGCCATTTTGCATGTGTTGTTTAGAAGTTATGTTTGAATACATTTTTATTGCTTTTTTCGCATTATCTCAGGATTCTAAGACTATTATAGTCATATGAGTAAAAAACTACTTTTTGCATTTGCAAGATTTAAAAAAGCATATGTTTCGAGTAAAACTCCCAAAGATGCATTATTTCATGCATTATTAGCCATTTTTCATGTGTGGTGTAGGAGTTATGTTTAAATAACTGTCATATTGAGTGTTACAGTATACAGTCATATTGAGTAAAACCTCATTTTTGTATTTGCAAACCATAGAAAAACAACTGTATCTAGTAAAAATCACATATATTCAATATCACAGGCATTTTTAGACATTTTGCAGGTTGGGATTAAGAATTATGTTTGAATACATTTTTATTGCTTTTTTCGCATTATCTCAGGATTCTAAGTACATTACTGTCAAATTGAGTAACAAATCAAATTTTGTTTTTGCAAACCTTACCAAATGTTTTTTTTCTGGAAAACTCTCGAAGATGCATTTCTTCAGGCATTATTAGACATTTTGCATGTGTATTTTTGGAGTTATGTTTCAAAAACTGTCATTTTGAGTGTGACCAATATGAGGCCAGTAAAATCTAATATTTGTATTTGTGATTCTTTCCAAAATACCTGATTCTGCTAAAACTCACATAGATTCAATATTAAAGGCTTTTTAAGACAACTTTCATATTTGGTTTTGGAGTTATGATTATAAACCTTTCATATTTAGTATGACAGTTACACTGTTATATTGAATAAAAAAAACTAACTTGTGTCTTTGCAAACCTTATAAAAGATCATTTTTCTAGTACAACTAACAAAAAAACATATCTCTAGGCATTATTAGCCATTTTGCATGTGTTGTTTAGAAGTTATGTTTGAATACATTTTTATTGCTTTTTTCGCATTATCTCAGGATTCTAAGACTATTATAGTCATATTGAGTAAAAAACTACTTTTTGCATTTGCAAGATTTAAAAAAGCATATGTTTCGAGTAAAACTCCCAAAGATGCATTATTTCATGCATTATTAGCCATTTTTCATGTGTGGTGTAGGAGTTATGTTTAAATAACTGTCATATTGAGTGTTACAGTATACAGTCATATTGAGTAAAACCTCATTTTTGTATTTGCAAACCATAGAAAAACAACTGTATCTAGTAAAACTCACATGTATTCAATATCACAGGCCTTTTTAGACATTTTGCAGGTTTGGATTAGGAATTATGTTTGAATACATTTTTATTGCTTTTTTTGCATTATCTCAGGATTCTAAGTACATTACTGTCAAATTGAGTAACGAATCAAATTTTGTTTTTGCAAACCTTACCAAATGTTTTTTTTCTGGAAAACTCTCGAAGATGCATTTCTTCAGGCATTATTAGACATTTTGCATGTGTATTTTTGGAGTTATGTTTCAAAAACTGTCATTTTGAGTGTGACCAATATGAGGCCAGTAAAATCTAATACTTGTATTTGTGATTCTTTCCAAAATACCTGATTCTGCTAAAACTCACATAGATTCAATATTAAAGGCTTTTTAAGACAAATTTCATATTTGGTTTTGGAGTTATGATTATAAACCTTTCATATTTAGTATGACAGTTACACTGTTATATTGAATAAAAAAACTAACTTGTGTCTTTGCAAACCTTATAAAAGATCATTTTTCTAGTACAACTAACAAAAAACATATCTCTAGGCATTATTAGCCATTTTGCATGTGTTGTTTAGAAGTTATGTTTGAATACATTTTTATTGCTTTTTTCGCATTATCTCAGGATTCTAAGATTATTATAGTCATATTGAGTAAAAAACTACTTTTTGCATTTGCAAGATTTAAAAAAGCATATGTTTCGAGTAAAACTCCCAAAGATGCATTATTTCAGGCATTATTAGCCATTTTTCATGTGTGGTGTAGGAGTTATGTTTAAATAACTGTCATATTGAGTGTTACAGTATACAGTCATATTGAGTAAAACCTAATTTTTGTATTTGCAAACCATAGAAAAACAACTGTATCTAGTAAAACTCACATGTATTCAATATCACAGGCATTTTTAGACATTTTGCAGGTTTGGATTAGGAATTATGTTTGAATACATTTTTATTGCTTTTTTCGCATTATCTCAGGATTCTAAGTACATTACTGTCAAATTGAGTAACGAATCAAATTTTGTTTTTGCAAACCTTACCAAATGTTTTTTTTCTGGAAAACTCTCGAAGATGCATTTCTTCAGGCATTATTAGACATTTTGCATGTGTATTTTTGGAGTTATGTTTCAAAAACTGTCATTTTGAGTGTGATCAATATGAGGCCAGTAAAATCTAATATTTGTATTTGTGATTCTTTCCAAAATACCTGATTCTGCTAAAACTTACATAAATTCAATATTAAAGGCTTTTTAAGACAAATGTCATATTTGGTTTTGGAGTTATCATTATAAACCTTTCATATTTAGTATGACAGTTACACTGTTATGTTGAATAAAAAAATAACTTGTGTCTTTGCAAACCTTACAAAAGATCATTTTTCTAGTACAACTAACAAAAAACATATCTCTAGGCATTATTAGCCATTTTGCATGTGTTGTTTAGAAGTTATGTTTGAATACATTTTTATTGCTTTTTTCGCATTATCTCAGGATTCTAAGACTATTATAGTCATATTGAGTAAAAAACGACTTTTTGCATTTGCAAGATTTAAAAAAGCATACGTTTCGAGTAAAACTCCCAAAGATGCATTATTTCAGGCATTATTAGCCATTTTTCATGTGTGGTGTAGGAGTTATGTTTAAATAACTGTCATATTGAGTGTTACAGTATACAGTCATATTGAGTAAAACCTCATTTTTGTATTTGCAAACCATTGAAAAACAACTGTATCTAGTAAAACTCACATGTATTCAATATCACAGGCATTTTTAGACATTTTGCAGGTTTGGATTAGGAATTATGTTTGAATACATTTTTATTGCTTTTTTCGCATCTTCTCAGGATTCTAAGTACATTACTGTCAAATTGAGTAACAAATCAAATTTTGTTTTTGCAAACCTTACCAAATGTTTTTTTCTGGAAAACTCTCGAAGATGCATTTCTTCAGGCATTATTAGACATTTTGCATGTGTATTTTTGGAGTTATGTTTCAAAAACTGTCATTTTGAGTGTGACCAATATGAGGCCATTAAAATCTAATATTTGTATTTGTGATTCTTTCCAAAATACCTGATTTTGCTAAAACTCACATAGATTCAATATTAAAGGCTTTTTAAGACAAATTTCATATTTGGTTTTGGAGTTATGATTATAAACCTTTCATATTTAGTATGACAGTTACACTGTTATATTGAATAAAAAAACTAACTTGTGTCTTTGCAAACCTTATAAAAGATAATTTTTCTAGTACAACTAACAAAAAAACATATCTCTAGGCATTATTAGGCATTTTGCATGTGTTGTTTAGAAGTTATGTTTGAATACATTTTTATTGCTTTTTTCGCATTATCTCAGGATTCTAAGACTATTATAGTCATATTGAGTAAAAAACTACTTTTTGCATTTGCAAGATTTAAAAAAGCATATGTTTCGAGTAAAACTCCCAAAGATGCATTATTTCATGCATTATTAGCCATTTTTCATGTGTGGTGTAGGAGTTATGTTTAAATAACTGTCATATTGAGTGTTACAGTATACAGTCATATTGAGTAAAACCTCATTTTTGTATTTGCAAACCATAGAAAAACAACTGTATCTAGTAAAACTCACATGTATTCAATATCACAGGCCTTTTTAGACATTTTGCAGGTTTGGATTAGGAATTATGTTTGAATACATTTTTATTGCTTTTTTCGCATTATCTCAGGATTCTAAGACTATTATAGTCATATTGAGTAAAAAACTACTTTTTGCATTTGCAAGATTTAAAAAAGCATATGTTTCGAGTAAAACTCCCAAAGATGCATTATTTCATGCATTATTAGCCATTTTTCATGTGTGGTGTAGGAGTTATGTTTAAATAACTATCATATTGAGTGTTACAGTATACAGTCATATTGAGTAAAACCTCATTTTTGTATTTGCAAACCATAGAAAAAACAACTGTATCTAGTAAAACTCACATGTATTCAATATCACAGGCCTTTTTAGACATTTTGCAGGTTTGGATTAGGAATTATGTTTGAATACATTTTTATTGCTTTTTTCGCATTATCTCAGGATTCTAAGACTATTATAGTCATATTGAGTAAAAAACTACTTTTTGCATTTGCAAGCTTTAAAAAAGCATATGTTTCGAGTAAAACTCCCAAAGATGCATTATTTCATGCATTATTAGCCATTTTTCATGTGTGGTGTAGGAGTTATGTTTAAATAACTGTCATATTGAGTGTTACAGTATACAGTCATATTGAGTAAAACCTCATTTTTGTATTTGCAAACCATAGAAAAACAACTGTATCTAGTAAAACTCACATGTATTCAATATCACAGGCCTTTTTATACATTTTGCAGGTTTGGATTAGGAATTATGTTTGAATACATTTTTATTGCTTTTTTTGCATTATCTCAGGATTCTAAGTACATTACTGTCAAATTGAGTAACGAATCAAATTTTGTTTTTGCAAACCTTACCAAATGTTTTTTTTCTGGAAAACTCTCGAAGATGCATTTCTTCAGGCATTATTAGACATTTTGCATGTGTATTTTTGGAGTTATGTTTCAAAAACTGTCATTTTGAGTGTGACCAATATGAGGCCAGTAAAATCTAATACTTGTATTTGTGATTCTTTCCAAAATACCTGATTCTGCTAAAACTCACATAGATTCAATATTAAAGGCTTTTTATGACAAATTTCATATTTGGTTTTGGAGTTATGATTATAAACCTTTCATATTTAGTATGACAGTTACACTGTTATATTGAATAAAAAAACTAACTTGTGTCTTTGCAAACCTTATAAAAGATCATTTTTCTAGTACAACTAACAAAAAACATATCTCTAGGCATTATTAGCCATTTTGCATGTGTTGTTTAGAAGTTATGTTTGAATACATTTTTATTGCTTTTTTCGCATTATCTCAGGATTCTAAGACTATTATAGTCATATTGAGTAAAAAACTACTTTTTGCATTTGCAAGATTTAAAAAAGCATATGTTTCGAGTAAAACTCCCAAAGATGCATTATTTCAGGCATTATTAGCCATTTTTCATGTGTGGTGTAGGAGTTATGTTTAAATAACTGTCATATTGAGTGTTACAGTATACAGTCATATTGAGTAAAACCTCATTTTTGTATTTGCAAACCATAGAAAAACAACTGTATCTAGTAAAACTCACATGTATTCAATATCACAGGCCTTTTTAGACATTTTGCAGGTTTGGATTAGGAATTATGTTTGAATACATTTTTATTGCTTTTTTCGCATTATCTCAGGATTCTAAGACTATTATAGTCATATTGAGTAAAAAACTACTTTTTGCATTTGCAAGATTTAAAAAAGCATATGTTTCGAGTAAAACTCCCAAAGATGCATTATTTCATGCATTATTAGCCATTTTTCATGTGTGGTGTAGGAGTTATGTTTAAATAACTATCATATTGAGTGTTACAGTATACAGTCATATTGAGTAAAACCTCATTTTTGTATTTGCAAACCATAGAAAAACAACTGTATCTAGTAAAACTCACATGTATTCAATATCACAGGCCTTTTTAGACATTTTGCAGGTTTGGATTAGGAATTATGTTTGAATACATTTTTATTGCTTTTTTCGCATTATCTCAGGATTCTAAGACTATTATAGTCATATTGAGTAAAAAACTACTTTTTGCATTTGCAAGCTTTAAAAAAGCATATGTTTCGAGTAAAACTCCCAAAGATGCATTATTTCATGCATTATTAGCCATTTTTCATGTGTGGTGTAGGAGTTATGTTTAAATAACTGTCATATTGAGTGTTACAGTATACAGTCATATTGAGTAAAACCTCATTTTTGTATTTGCAAACCATAGAAAAACAACTGTATCTAGTAAAACTCACATGTATTCAATATCACAGGCCTTTTTATACATTTTGCAGGTTTGGATTAGGAATTATGTTTGAATACATTTTTATTGCTTTTTTTGCATTATCTCAGGATTCTAAGTACATTACTGTCAAATTGAGTAACGAATCAAATTTTGTTTTTGCAAACCTTACCAAATGTTTTTTTTCTGGAAAACTCTCGAAGATGCATTTCTTCAGGCATTATTAGACATTTTGCATGTGTATTTTTGGAGTTATGTTTCAAAAACTGTCATTTTGAGTGTGACCAATATGAGGCCAGTAAAATCTAATACTTGTATTTGTGATTCTTTCCAAAATACCTGATTCTGCTAAAACTCACATAGATTCAATATTAAAGGCTTTTTATGACAAATTTCATATTTGGTTTTGGAGTTATGATTATAAACCTTTCATATTTAGTATGACAGTTACACTGTTATATTGAATAAAAAAACTAACTTGTGTCTTTGCATACCTTATAAAAGATCATTTTTCTAGTACAACTAACAAAAAACATATCTCTAGGCATTATTAGCCATTTTGCATGTGTTGTTTAGAAGTTATGTTTGAATACATTTTTATTGCTTTTTTCGCATTATCTCAGGATTCTAAGACTATTATAGTCATATTGAGTAAAAAACTACTTTTTGCATTTGCAAGATTTAAAAAAGCATATGTTTCGAGTAAAACTCCCAAAGATGCATTATTTCAGGCATTATTAGCCATTTTTCATGTGTGGTGTAGGAGTTATGTTTAAATAACTGTCATATTGAGTGTTACAGTATACAGTCATATTGAGTAAAACATAATTTTTGTATTTGCAAACCATAGAAAAACAACTGTATCTAGTAAAACTCACATGTATTCAATATCACAGGCATTTTTAGACATTTTGCAGGTTTGGATTAGGAATTATGTTTGAATACATTTTTATTGCTTTTTTCGCATTATCTCAGGATTCTAAGACTATTATAGTCATATTGAGTAAAAAACTACTTTTTGCATTTGCAAGATTTAAAAAGCATATGTTTCGAGTAAAACTCCCAAAGATGCATTATTTCATGCATTATTAGCCATTTTTCATGTGTGGTGTAGGAGTTATGTTTAAATAACTGTCATATTGAGTGTTACAGTATACAGTCATATTGAGTAAAACCTCATTTTTGTATTTGCAAACCATAGAAAAACAACTGTATCTAGTAAAACTCACATGTATTCAATATCACAGGCCTTTTTAGACATTTTGCAGGTTTGGATTAGGAATTATGTTTGAATACATTTTTATTGCTTTTTTTGCATTATCTCAGGATTCTAAGTACATTACTGTCAAATTGAGTAACGAATCAAATTTTGTTTTTGCAAACCTTACCAAATGTTTTTTTTCTGGAAAACTCTCGAAGATGCATTTCTTCAGGCATTATTAGACATTTTGCATGTGTATTTTTGGAGTTATGTTTCAAAAACTGTCATTTTGAGTGTGACCAATATGAGGCCAGTAAAATCTAATACTTGTATTTGTGATTCTTTCCAAAATACCTGATTCTGCTAAAACTCACATAGATTCAATATTAAAGGCTTTTTAAGACAAATTTCATATTTGGTTTTGGAGTTATGATTATAAACCTTTCATATTTAGTATGACAGTTACACTGTTATATTGAATAAAAAAACTAACTTGTGTCTTTGCAAACCTTATAAAAGATCATTTTTCTAGTACAACTAACAAAAAACATATCTCTAGGCATTATTAGCCATTTTGCATGTGTTGTTTAGAAGTTATGTTTGAATACATTTTTATTGCTTTTTTCGCATTATCTCAGGATTCTAAGACTATTATAGTCATATTGAGTAAAAAACTACTTTTTGCATTTGCAAGATTTAAAAAAGCATATGTTTCGAGTAAAACTCCCAAAGATGCATTATTTCAGGCATTATTAGCCATTTTTCATGTGTGGTGTAGGAGTTATGTTTAAATAACTGTCATATTGAGTGTTACAGTATACAGTCATATTGAGTAAAACCTAATTTTTGTATTTGCAAACCATAGAAAAACAACTGTATCTAGTAAAACTCACATGTATTCAATATCACAGGCATTTTTAGACATTTTGCAGGTTTGGATTAGGAATTATGTTTGAATACATTTTTATTGCTTTTTTCGCATTATCTCAGGATTCTAAGTACATTACTGTCAAATTGAGTAACAAATCAAATTTTGTTTTTGCAAACCTTACCAAATGTCTTTTTTTTCAGGAAAACTCTTGAAGATGCATTTCTTCAGGCATTATTAGACATTTTGCATGTGTATTTTTGGAGTTATGTTTCAAAAACTGTCATTTTGAGTGTGACCAATATGAGGCCAGTAAAATATAATATTTGTATTTGTGATTCTTTCCAAAATACCTGATTCTGCTAAAACTCACATAGATTCAATATTAAAGGCTTTTCAAGACAAATTTCATATTTAGTTTTGGAGTTATGATTATAAACCTTTCATATTTAGTATGACAGTTACACTGTTATATTGAATAAAAAAACTAACTTGTGTCTTTGCAAACCTTATAAAAGATCATTTTTCTAGTACAACTAACAAAAAAACATATCTCTAGGCATTATTAGCCATTTTGCATGTGTTGTTTAGAAGTTATGTTTGAATACATTTTTATTGCTTTTTTCGCATTATCTCAGGATTCTAAGACTATTATAGTCATATGAGTAAAAAACTACTTTTTGCATTTGCAAGATTTAAAAAAGCATATGTTTCGAGTAAAACTCCCAAAGATGCATTATTTCATGCATTATTAGCCATTTTTCATGTGTGGTGTAGGAGTTATGTTTAAATAACTGTCATATTGAGTGTTACAGTATACAGTCATATTGAGTAAAACCTCATTTTTGTATTTGCAAACCATAGAAAAACAACTGTATCTAGTAAAAATCACATATATTCAATATCACAGGCATTTTTAGACATTTTGCAGGTTGGGATTAAGAATTATGTTTGAATACATTTTTATTGCTTTTTTCGCATTATCTCAGGATTCTAAGTACATTACTGTCAAATTGAGTAACAAATCAAATTTTGTTTTTGCAAACCTTACCAAATGTTTTTTTTCTGGAAAACTCTCGAAGATGCATTTCTTCAGGCATTATTAGACATTTTGCATGTGTATTTTTGGAGTTATGTTTCAAAAACTGTCATTTTGAGTGTGACCAATATGAGGCCAGTAAAATCTAATATTTGTATTTGTGATTCTTTCCAAAATACCTGATTCTGCTAAAACTCACATAGATTCAATATTAAAGGCTTTTTAAGACAACTTTCATATTTGGTTTTGGAGTTATGATTATAAACCTTTCATATTTAGTATGACAGTTACACTGTTATATTGAATAAAAAAAACTAACTTGTGTCTTTGCAAACCTTATAAAAGATCATTTTTCTAGTACAACTAACAAAAAAACATATCTCTAGGCATTATTAGCCATTTTGCATGTGTTGTTTAAAAGTTATGTTTGAATACATTTTTATTGCTTTTTTCGCATTATCTCAGGATTCTAAGACTATTATAGTCATATTGAGTAAAAAACTACTTTTTGCATTTGCAAGATTTAAAAAAGCATATGTTTCGAGTAAAACTCCCAAAGATGCATTATTTCATGCATTATTAGCCATTTTTTATGTGTGGTGTAGGAGTTATGTTTAAATAACTGTCATATTGAGTGTTACAGTATACAGTCATATTGAGTAAAACCTCATTTTTGTATTTGCAAACCATAGAAAAACAACTGTATCTAGTAAAACTCACATGTATTCAATATCACAGGCCTTTTTAGACATTTTGCAGGTTTGGATTAGGAATTATGTTTGAATACATTTTTATTGCTTTTTTTGCATTATCTCAGGATTCTAAGTACATTACTGTCAAATTGAGTAACGAATCAAATTTTGTTTTTGCAAACCTTACCAAATGTTTTTTTTCTGGAAAACTCTCGAAGATGCATTTCTTCAGGCATTATTAGACATTTTGCATGTGTATTTTTGGAGTTATGTTTCAAAAACTGTCATTTTGAGTGTGACCAATATGAGGCCAGTAAAATCTAATACTTGTATTTGTGATTCTTTCCAAAATACCTGATTCTGCTAAAACTCACATAGATTCAATATTAAAGGCTTTTTAAGACAAATTTCATATTTGGTTTTGGAGTTATGATTATAAACCTTTCATATTTAGTATGACAGTTACACTGTTATATTGAATAAAAAAACTAACTTGTGTCTTTGCAAACCTTATAAAAGATCATTTTTCTAGTACAACTAACAAAAAACATATCTCTAGGCATTATTAGCCATTTTGCATGTGTTGTTTAGAAGTTATGTTTGAATACATTTTTATTGCTTTTTTCGCATTATCTCAGGATTCTAAGATTATTATAGTCATATTGAGTAAAAAACTACTTTTTGCATTTGCAAGATTTAAAAAAGCATATGTTTCGAGTAAAACTCCCAAAGATGCATTATTTCAGGCATTATTAGCCATTTTTCATGTGTGGTGTAGGAGTTATGTTTAAATAACTGTCATATTGAGTGTTACAGTATACAGTCATATTGAGTAAAACCTAATTTTTGTATTTGCAAACCATAGAAAAACAACTGTATCTAGTAAAACTCACATGTATTCAATATCACAGGCATTTTTAGACATTTTGCAGGTTTGGATTAGGAATTATGTTTGAATACATTTTTATTGCTTTTTTTGCATTATCTCAGGATTCTAAGTACATTACTGTCAAATTGAGTAACGAATCAAATTTTGTTTTTGCAAACCTTACCAAATGTTTTTTTTTCTGGAAAACTCTCGAAGATGCATTTCTTCAGGCATTATTAGACATTTTGCATGTGTATTTTTGGAGTTATGTTTCAAAAACTGTCATTTTGAGTGTGACCAATATGAGGCCAGTAAAATCTAATATTTGTATTTGTGATTCTTTCCAAAATACCTGATTCTGCTAAAACTCACATAGATTCAATATTAAAGGCTTTTCAAGACAAATTTCATATTTAGTTTTGGAGTTATGATTATAAACCTTTCATATTTACTATGACAGTTACACTGTTATATTGAATAAAAAAACTAACTTGTGTCTTTGCAAACCTTATAAAAGATCATTTTTCTAGTACAACTAACAAAAAACATATCTCTAGGCATTATTAGCCATTTTGCATGTGTTGTTTAGAAGTTATGTTTGAATACATTTTTATTGCTTTTTTCGCATTATCTCAGGATTCTAAGACTATTATAGTCATATTGAGTAAAAAACTACTTTTTGCATTTGCAAGATTTAAAAAAGCATATGTTTCGAGTAAAACTCCCAAAGATGCATTATTTCATGCATTATTAGCCATTTTTCATGTGTGGTGTAGGAGTTATGTTTAAATAACTGTCATATTGAGTGTTACAGTATACAGTCATATTGAGTAAAACCTAATTTTTGTATTTGCAAACCATAGAAAAACAACTGTATCTAGTAAAACTCACATGTATTCAATATCACAGGCATTTTTAGACATTTTGCAGGTTTGGATTAGGAATTATGTTTGAATACATTTTTATTGCTTTTTTCGCATTATCTCAGGATTCTAAGTACATTACTGTCAAATTGAGTAACAAATCAAATTTTGTTTTTGCAAACCTTACCAAATGTCTTTTTTTTCAGGAAAACTCTTGAAGATGCATTTCTTCAGGCATTATTAGACATTTTGCATGTGTATTTTTGGAGTTATGTTTCAAAAACTGTCATTTTGAGTGTGATCAATATGAGGCCAGTAAAATCTAATATTTGTATTTGTGATTCTTTCCAAAATACCTGATTCTGCTAAAACTTACATAAATTCAATATTAAAGGCTTTTTAAGACAAATGTCATATTTGGTTTTGGAGTTATCATTATAAACCTTTCATATTTAGTATGACAGTTACACTGTTATGTTGAATAAAAAAAATAACTTGTGTCTTTGCAAACCTTACAAAAGATCATTTTTCTAGTACAACTAACAAAAAACATATCTCTAGGCATTATTAGCCATTTTGCATGTGTTGTTTAGAAGTTATGTGTGAATACATTTTTATTGCTTTTTTCGCATTATCTCAGGATTCTAAGACTATTATAGTCATATTGAGTAAAAAACGACTTTTTGCATTTGCAAGATTTAAAAAAGCATACGTTTCGAGTAAAACTCCCAAAGATGCATTATTTCAGGCATTATTAGCCATTTTTCATGTGTGGTGTAGGAGTTATGTTTAAATAACTGTCATATTGAGTGTTACAGTATACAGTCATATTGAGTAAAACCTCATTTTTGTATTTGCAAACCATTGAAAAACAACTGTATCTAGTAAAACTCACATGTATTCAATATCACAGGCATTTTTAGACATTTTTGCAGGTTTGGATTAGGAATTATGTTTGAATACATTTTTATTGCTTTTTTGCATTATCTCAGGATTCTAAGTACATTACTGTCAAATTGAGTAACAAATCAAATTTTGTTTTTGCAAACCTTACCAAATGTTTTTTTCTGGAAAACTCTCGAAGATGCATTTCTTCAGGCATTATTAGACATTTTGCATGTGTATTTTTGGAGTTATGTTTCAAAAACTGTCATTTTGAGTGTGACCAATATGAGGCCAGTAAAATCTAATATTTGTATTTGTGATTCTTTCCAAAATACCTGATTCTGCTAAAACTTACATAAATTCAATATTAAAGGCTTTTTAAGACAAATGTCATATTTGGTTTTGGAGTTATCATTATAAACCTTTCATATTTAGTATGACAGTTACACTGTTATGTTGAATAAAAAAAATAACTTGTGTCTTTGCAAACCTTACAAAAGATCATTTTTCTAGTACAACTAACAAAAAACATATCTCTAGGCATTATTAGCCATTTTGCATGTGTTGTTTAGAAGTTATGTGTGAATACATTTTTATTGCTTTTTTCGCATTATCTCAGGATTCTAAGACTATTATAGTCATATTGAGTAAAAAACTACTTTTTGCATTTGCAAGATTTAAAAAAGCATATGTTTCGAGTAAAACTCCCAAAGATGCATTATTTCATGCATTATTAGCCATTTTTCATGTGTGGTGTAGGAGTTATGTTTAAATAACTGTCATATTGAGTGTTACAGTATACAGTCATATTGAGTAAAACCTCATTTTTGTATTTGCAAACCATAGAAAAACAACTGTATCTAGTAAAACTCACATGTATTCAATATCACAGGCCTTTTTAGACATTTTGCAGGTTTGGATTAGGAATTATGTTTGAATACATTTTTATTGCTTTTTTCGCATTATCTCAGGATTCTAAGACTATTATAGTCATATTGAGTAAAAAACTACTTTTTGCATTTGCAAGATTTAAAAAAGCATATGTTTCGAGTAAAACTCCCAAAGATGCATTATTTCATGCATTATTAGCCATTTTTCATGTGTGGTGTAGGAGTTATGTTTAAATAACTGTCATATTGAGTGTTACAGTATACAGTCATATTGAGTAAAACCTCATTTTTGTATTTGCAAACCATAGAAAAAACAACTGTATCTAGTAAAAATCACATGTATTCAATATCACAGGCATTTTTAGACATTTTGCAGGTTGGGATTAAGAATTATGTTTGAATACATTTTTAATGCTTTTTTCGCATTATCTCAGGATTCTAAGTACATTACTGTCAAATTGAGTAACAAATCAAATTTTGTTTTTGCAAACCTTACCAAATGTCTTTTTTTTCAGGAAAACTCTCGAATATGCATTTCTTCAGGCATTATTAGACATTTTGCATGTCTATTTTTGGAGTTATGTTTCAAAAACTGTCATTTTGAGTGTGACCAATATGAGGCCAGTAAAATCTAATATTTGTATTTGTGATTCTTTCCAAAATACCTGATTCTGCTAAAACTCACATAGATTCAATATTAAAGGCTTTTTAAGACAAATTTCATATTTGGTTTTGGAGTTATGATTATAAACCTTTCATATTTAGTATGACAGTTACACTGTTATATTGAATAAAAAAACTAACTTGTGTCTTTGCAAACCTTATAAAAGATCATTTTTCTAGTACAACTAACAAAAAACATATCTCTAGGCATTATTAGCCATTTTGCATGTGTTGTTTAGAAGTTATGTTTGAATACATTTTTATTGCTTTTTTCGCATTATCTCAGGATTCTAAGACTATTATAGTCATATTGAGTAAAAAACTACTTTTTGCATTTGCAAGATTTAAAAAAGCATATGTTTCGAGTAAAACTCCCAAAGATGCATTATTTCATGCATTATTAGCCATTTTTCATGTGTGGTGTAGGAGTTATGTTTAAATAACTGTCATATTGAGTGTTACAGTATACAGTCATATTGAGTAAAACCTAATTTTTGTATTTGCAAACCATAGAAAAACAACTGTATCTAGTAAAACTCACATGTATTCAATATCACAGGCATTTTTAGACATTTTGCAGGTTTGGATTAGGAATTATGTTTGAATACATTTTTATTGCTTTTTTCGCATTATCTCAGGATTCTAAGTACATTACTGTCAAATTGAGTAACAAATCAAATTTTGTTTTTGCAAACCTTACCAAATGTCTTTTTTTTCAGGAAAACTCTTGAAGATGCATTTCTTCAGGCATTATTAGACATTTTGCATGTGTATTTTTGGAGTTATGTTTCAAAAACTGTCATTTTGAGTGTGATCAATATGAGGCCAGTAAAATCTAATATTTGTATTTGTGATTCTTTCCAAAATACCTGATTCTGCTAAAACTTACATAAATTCAATATTAAAGGCTTTTTAAGACAAATGTCATATTTGGTTTTGGAGTTATCATTATAAACCTTTCATATTTAGTATGACAGTTACACTGTTATGTTGAATAAAAAAAATAACTTGTGTCTTTGCAAACCTTACAAAAGATCATTTTTCTAGTACAACTAACAAAAAACATATCTCTAGGCATTATTAGCCATTTTGCATGTGTTGTTTAGAAGTTATGTGTGAATACATTTTTATTGCTTTTTTCGCATTATCTCAGGATTCTAAGACTATTATAGTCATATTGAGTAAAAAACGACTTTTTGCATTTGCAAGATTTAAAAAAGCATACGTTTCGAGTAAAACTCCCAAAGATGCATTATTTCAGGCATTATTAGCCATTTTTCATGTGTGGTGTAGGAGTTATGTTTAAATAACTGTCATATTGAGTGTTACAGTATACAGTCATATTGAGTAAAACCTCATTTTTGTATTTGCAAACCATTGAAAAACAACTGTATCTAGTAAAACTCACATGTATTCAATATCACAGGCATTTTTAGACATTTTGCAGGTTTGGATTAGGAATTATGTTTGAATACATTTTTATTGCTTTTTTGCATTATCTCAGGATTCTAAGTACATTACTGTCAAATTGAGTAACAAATCAAATTTTGTTTTTGCAAACCTTACCAAATGTTTTTTTCTGGAAAACTCTCGAAGATGCATTTCTTCAGGCATTATTAGACATTTTGCATGTGTATTTTTGGAGTTATGTTTCAAAAACTGTCATTTTGAGTGTGACCAATATGAGGCCAGTAAAATCTAATATTTGTATTTGTGATTCTTTCCAAAATACCTGATTCTGCTAAAACTTACATAAATTCAATATTAAAGGCTTTTTAAGACAAATGTCATATTTGGTTTTGGAGTTATCATTATAAACCTTTCATATTTAGTATGACAGTTACACTGTTATGTTGAATAAAAAAAATAACTTGTGTCTTTGCAAACCTTACAAAAGATCATTTTTCTAGTACAACTAACAAAAAACATATCTCTAGGCATTATTAGCCATTTTGCATGTGTTGTTTAGAAGTTATGTGTGAATACATTTTTATTGCTTTTTTCGCATTATCTCAGGATTCTAAGACTATTATAGTCATATTGAGTAAAAAACTACTTTTTGCATTTGCAAGATTTAAAAAAGCATATGTTTCGAGTAAAACTCCCAAAGATGCATTATTTCATGCATTATTAGCCATTTTTCATGTGTGGTGTAGGAGTTATGTTTAAATAACTGTCATATTGAGTGTTACAGTATACAGTCATATTGAGTAAAACCTCATTTTTGTATTTGCAAACCATAGAAAAACAACTGTATCTAGTAAAACTCACATGTATTCAATATCACAGGCCTTTTTAGACATTTTGCAGGTTTGGATTAGGAATTATGTTTGAATACATTTTTATTGCTTTTTTCGCATTATCTCAGGATTCTAAGACTATTATAGTCATATTGAGTAAAAAACTACTTTTTGCATTTGCAAGATTTAAAAAAGCATATGTTTCGAGTAAAACTCCCAAAGATGCATTATTTCATGCATTATTAGCCATTTTTCATGTGTGGTGTAGGAGTTATGTTTAAATAACTGTCATATTGAGTGTTACAGTATACAGTCATATTGAGTAAAACCTCATTTTTGTATTTGCAAACCATAGAAAAACAACTGTATCTAGTAAAAATCACATGTATTCAATATCACAGGCATTTTTAGACATTTTGCAGGTTGGGATTAAGAATTATGTTTGAATACATTTTTAATGCTTTTTTCGCATTATCTCAGGATTCTAAGTACATTACTGTCAAATTGAGTAACAAATCAAATTTTGTTTTTGCAAACCTTACCAAATGTCTTTTTTTTCAGGAAAACTCTCGAATATGCATTTCTTCAGGCATTATTAGACATTTTGCATGTCTATTTTTGGAGTTATGTTTCAAAAACTGTCATTTTGAGTGTGACCAATATGAGGCCAGTAAAATCTAATATTTGTATTTGTGATTCTTTCCAAAATACCTGATTCTGCTAAAACTCACATAGATTCAATATTAAAGGCTTTTTAAGACAAATTTCATATTTGGTTTTGGAGTTATGATTATAAACCTTTCATATTTAGTATGACAGTTACACTGTTATATTGAATAAAAAAACTAACTTGTGTCTTTGCAAACCTTATAAAAGATCATTTTTCTAGTACAACTAACAAAAAACATATCTCTAGGCATTATTAGCCATTTTGCATGTGTTGTTTAGAAGTTATGTTTGAATACATTTTTAATGCTTTTTTCGCATTATCTCAGGATTCTAAGACTATTATAGTCATATTGAGTAAAAAACTACTTTTTGCATTTGCAAGATTTAAAAAAGCATATGTTTCGAGTAAAACTCCCAAAGATGCATTATTTCAGGCATTATTAGCCATTTTTCATGTGTGGTGTAGGAGTTATGTTTAAATAACTGTCATATTGAGTGTTACAGTATACAGTCATATTGAGTAAAACCTAATTTTTGTATTTGCAAACCATTGAAAAACAACTGTATCTAGTAAAACTCACATGTATTCAATATCACAGGCATTTTTAGACATTTTGCAGGTTTGGATTAGGAATTATGTTTGAATACATTTTTATTGCTTTTTTCGCATTATCTCAGGATTCTAAGTACATTACTGTCAAATTGAGTAACGAATCAAATTTTGTTTTTGCAAACCTTACCAAATGTTTTTTTTCTGGAAAACTCTCGAAGATGCATTTCTTCAGGCATTATTAGACATTTTGCATGTGTATTTTTGGAGTTATGTTTCAAAAACTGTCATTTTGAGTGTGACCAATATGAGGCCAGTAAAATCTAATATTTGTATTTGTGATTCTTTCCAAAATACCTGATTCTGCTAAAACTCACATAGATTCAATATTAAAGGCTTTTTAAGACAACTTTCATATTTGGTTTTGGAGTTATGATTATAAACCTTTCATATTTAGTATGACAGTTACACTGTTATATTGAATAAAAAAAACTAACTTGTGTCTTTGCAAACCTTATAAAAGATCATTTTTCTAGTACAACTAACAAAAAAACATATCTCTAGGCATTATTAGCCATTTTGCATGTGTTGTTTAGAAGTTATGTTTGAATACATTTTTATTGCTTTTTTCGCATTATCTCAGGATTCTAAGACTATTATAGTCATATTGAGTAAAAAACTACTTTTTGCATTTGCAAGATTTAAAAAAGCATATGTTTCGAGTAAAACTCCCAAAGATGCATTATTTCATGCATTATTAGCCATTTTTCATGTGTGGTGTAGGAGTTATGTTTAAATAACTGTCATATCGAGTGTTACAGTATACAGTCATATTGAGTAAAACCTAATTTTTGTATTTGCAAACCATAGAAAAACAACTGTATCTAGTAAAACTCACATGTATTCAATATCACAGGCCTTTTTAGACATTTTGCAGGTTTGGATTAGGAATTATGTTTGAATACATTTTTATTGCTTTTTTCGCATTATCTCAGGATTCTAAGTACATTACTGTCAAATTGAGTAACAAATCAAATTTTGTTTTTGCAAACCTTACCAAATGTATTTTTTTTCAGGAAAACTCTTGAAGATGCATTTCTTCAGGCATTATTAGACATTTTGCATGTGTATTTTTGGAGTTATGTTTCAAAAACTGTCATTTTGAGTGTGATCAATATGAGGCCAGTAAAATCTAATATTTGTATTTGTGATTCTTTCCAAAATACCTGATTCTGCTAAAACTTACATAAATTCAATATTAAAGGCTTTTTAAGACAAATGTCATATTTGGTTTTGGAGTTATCATTATAAACCTTTCATATTTAGTATGACAGTTACACTGTTATGTTGAATAAAAAAAATAACTTGTGTCTTTGCAAACCTTACAAAAGATCATTTTTCTAGTACAACTAACAAAAAACATATCTCTAGGCATTATTAGCCATTTTGCATGTGTTGTTTAGAAGTTATGTTTGAATACATTTTTATTGCTTTTTTCGCATTATCTCAGGATTCTAAGATTATTATAGTCATATTGAGTAAAAAACGACTTTTTGCATTTGCAAGATTTAAAAAAGCATACGTTTCGAGTAAAACTCCCAAAGATGCATTATTTCAGGCATTATTAGCCATTTTTCATGTGTGGTGTAGGAGTTATGTTTAAATAACTGTCATATTGAGTGTTACAGTATACAGTCATATTGAGTAAAACCTCATTTTTGTATTTGCAAACCATTGAAAAACAACTGTATCTAGTAAAACTCACATGTATTCAATATCACAGGCATTTTTAGACATTTTGCAGGTTTGGATTAGGAATTATGTTTGAATACATTTTTATTGCTTTTTTTCGCATCTTCTCAGGATTCTAAGTACATTACTGTCAAATTGAGTAACAAATCAAATTTTGTTTTTGCAAACCTTACCAAATGTTTTTTTCTGGAAAACTCTCGAAGATGCATTTCTTCAGGCATTATTAGACATTTTGCATGTGTATTTTTGGAGTTATGTTTCAAAAACTGTCATTTTGAGTGTGACCAATATGAGGCCAGTAAAATCTAATATTTGTATTTGTGATTCTTTCCAAAATACCTGATTTTGCTAAAACTCACATAGATTCAATATTAAAGGCTTTTTAAGACAAATTTCATATTTGGTTTTGGAGTTATGATTATAAACCTTTCATATTTAGTATGACAGTTACACTGTTATATTGAATAAAAAAACTAACTTGTGTCTTTGCAAACCTTATAAAAGATAATTTTTCTAGTACAACTAACAAAAAAACATATCTCTAGGCATTATTAGGCATTTTGCATGTGTTGTTTAGAAGTTATGTTTGAATACATTTTTATTGCTTTTTTCGCATTATCTCAGGATTCTAAGACTATTATAGTCATATTGAGTAAAAAACTACTTTTTGCATTTGCAAGATTTAAAAAAGCATATGTTTCGAGTAAAACTCCCAAAGATGCATTATTTCATGCGTTATTAGCCATTTTTCATGTGTGGTGTAGGAGTTATGTTTAAATAACTGTCATATTGAGTGTTACAGTATACAGTCATATTGAGTAAAACCTCATTTTTGTATTTGCAAACCATAGAAAAACAACTGTATCTAGTAAAACTCACATGTATTCAATATCACAGGCCTTTTTATACATTTTGCAGGTTTGGATTAGGAATTATGTTTGAATACATTTTTATTGCTTTTTTTGCATTATCTCAGGATTCTAAGTACATTACTGTCAAATTGAGTAACGAATCAAATTTTGTTTTTGCAAACCTTACCAAATGTTTTTTTTTTGGAAAACTCTCGAAGATGCATTTCTTCAGGCATTATTAGACATTTTGCATGTGTATTTTTGGAGTTATGTTTCAAAAACTGTCATTTTGAGTGTGACCAATATGAGGCCAGTAAAATCTAATACTTGTATTTGTGATTCTTTCCAAAATACCTGATTCTGCTAAAACTCACATAGATTCAATATTAAAGGCTTTTTATGACAAATTTCATATTTGGTTTTGGAGTTATGATTATAAACCTTTCATATTTAGTATGACAGTTACACTGTTATATTGAATAAAAAAACTAACTTGTGTCTTTGCAAACCTTATAAAAGATCATTTTTCTAGTACAACTAACAAAAAACATATCTCTAGGCATTATTAGCCATTTTGCATGTGTTGTTTAGAAGTTATGTTTGAATACATTTTTATTGCTTTTTTCGCATTATCTCAGGATTCTAAGACTATTATAGTCATATTGAGTAAAAAACTACTTTTTGCATTTGCAAGATTTAAAAAAGCATATGTTTCGAGTAAAACTCCCAAAGATGCATTATTTTAGGCATTATTAGCCATTTTTCATGTGTGGTGTAGGAGTTATGTTTAAATAACTGTCATATTGAGTGTTACAGTATACAGTCATATTGAGTAAAACCTAATTTTTGTATTTGCAAACCATAGAAAAACAACTGTATCTAGTAAAACTCACATGTATTCAATATCACAGGCATTTTTAGACATTTTGCAGGTTTGGATTAGGAATTATGTTTGAATACATTTTTATTGCTTTTTTCGCATTATCTCAGGATTCTAAGACTATTATAGTCATATTGAGTAAAAAACTACTTTTTGCATTTGCAAGATTTAAAAAAGCATATGTTTCGAGTAAAACTCCCAAAGATGCATTATTTCATGCATTATTAGCCATTTTTCATGTGTGGTGTAGGAGTTATGTTTAAATAACTGTCATATTGAGTGTTACAGTATACAGTCATATTGAGTAAAACCTCATTTTTGTATTTGCAAACCATAGAAAAACAACTGTATCTAGTAAAACTCACATGTATTCAATATCACAGGCCTTTTTAGACATTTTGCAGGTTTGGATTAGGAATTATGTTTGAATACATTTTTATTGCTTTTTTTGCATTATCTCAGGATTCTAAGTACATTACTGTCAAATTGAGTAACGAATCAAATTTTGTTTTTGCAAACCTTACCAAATGTTTTTTTTCTGGAAAACTCTCGAAGATGCATTTCTTCAGGCATTATTAGACATTTTGCATGTGTATTTTTGGAGTTATGTTTCAAAAACTGTCATTTTGAGTGTGACCAATATGAGGCCAGTAAAATCTAATACTTGTATTTGTGATTCTTTCCAAAATACCTGATTCTGCTAAAACTCACATAGATTCAATATTAAAGGCTTTTTAAGACAAATTTCATATTTGGTTTTGGAGTTATGATTATAAACCTTTCATATTTAGTATGACAGTTACACTGTTATATTGAATAAAAAAACTAACTTGTGTCTTTGCAAACCTTATAAAAGATCATTTTTCTAGTACAACTAACAAAAAACATATCTCTAGGCATTATTAGCCATTTTGCATGTGTTGTTTAGAAGTTATGTTTGAATACATTTTTATTGCTTTTTTCGCATTATCTCAGGATTCTAAGACTATTATAGTCATATTGAGTAAAAAACTACTTTTTGCACTTGCAAGATTTAAAAAAACATATGTTTCGAGTAAAACTCCCAAAGATGCATTATTTCAGGCATTATTAGCCATTTTTCATGTGTGGTGTAGGAGTTATGTTTAAATAACTGTCATATTGAGTGTTACAGTATACAGTCATATTGAGTAAAACCTAATTTTTGTATTTGCAAACCATAGAAAAACAACTGTATCTAGTAAAACTCACATGTATTCAATATCACAGGCATTTTTAGACATTTTGCAGGTTTGGATTAGGAATTATGTTTGAATACATTTTTATTGCTTTTTTCGCATTATCTCAGGATTCTAAGTACATTACTGTCAAATTGAGTAACAAATCAAATTTTGTTTTTGCAAACCTTACCAAATGTCTTTTTTTTCAGGAAAACTCTTGAAGATGCATTTCTTCAGGCATTATTAGACATTTTGCATGTGTATTTTTGGAGTTATGTTTCAAAAACTGTCATTTTGAGTGTGACCAATATGAGGCCAGTAAAATATAATATTTGTATTTGTGATTCTTTCCAAAATACCTGATTCTGCTAAAACTCACATAGATTCAATATTAAAGGCTTTTCAAGACAAATTTCATATTTAGTTTTGGAGTTATGATTATAAACCTTTCATATTTAGTATGACAGTTACACTGTTATATTGAATAAAAAAACTAACTTGTGTCTTTGCAAACCTTATAAAAGATCATTTTTCTAGTACAACTAACAAAAAACATATCTCTAGGCATTATTAGCCATTTTGCATGTGTTGTTTAGAAGTTATGTTTGAATACATTTTTAATGCTTTTTTCGCATTATCTCAGGATTCTAAGACTATTATAGTCATATTGAGTAAAAAACTACTTTTTGCATTTGCAAGATTTAAAAAAGCATATGTTTCGAGTAAAACTCCCAAAGATGCATTATTTCAGGCATTATTAGCCATTTTTCATGTGTGGTGTAGGAGTTATGTTTAAATAACTGTCATATTGAGTGTTACAGTATACAGTCATATTGAGTAAAACCTAATTTTTGTATTTGCAAACCATTGAAAAACAACTGTATCTAGTAAAACTCACATGTATTCAATATCACAGGCATTTTTAGACATTTTGCAGGTTTGGATTAGGAATTATGTTTGAATACATTTTTATTGCTTTTTTCGCATTATCTCAGGATTCTAAGTACATTACTGTCAAATTGAGTAACGAATCAAATTTTGTTTTTGCAAACCTTACCAAATGTTTTTTTTCTGGAAAACTCTCGAAGATGCATTTCTTCAGGCATTATTAGACATTTTGCATGTGTATTTTTGGAGTTATGTTTCAAAAACTGTCATTTTGAGTGTGACCAATATGAGGCCAGTAAAATCTAATATTTGTATTTGTGATTCTTTCCAAAATACCTGATTCTGCTAAAACTCACATAGATTCAATATTAAAGGCTTTTTAAGACAACTTTCATATTTGGTTTTGGAGTTATGATTATAAACCTTTCATATTTAGTATGACAGTTACACTGTTATATTGAATAAAAAAAACTAACTTGTGTCTTTGCAAACCTTATAAAAGATCATTTTTCTAGTACAACTAACAAAAAAACATATCTCTAGGCATTATTAGCCATTTTGCATGTGTTGTTTAGAAGTTATGTTTGAATACATTTTTATTGCTTTTTTCGCATTATCTCAGGATTCTAAGACTATTATAGTCATATTGAGTAAAAAACTACTTTTTGCATTTGCAAGATTTAAAAAAGCATATGTTTCGAGTAAAACTCCCAAAGATGCATTATTTCATGCATTATTAGCCATTTTTCATGTGTGGTGTAGGAGTTATGTTTAAATAACTGTCATATCGAGTGTTACAGTATACAGTCATATTGAGTAAAACCTAATTTTTGTATTTGCAAACCATAGAAAAACAACTGTATCTAGTAAAACTCACATGTATTCAATATCACAGGCCTTTTTAGACATTTTGCAGGTTTGGATTAGGAATTATGTTTGAATACATTTTTATTGCTTTTTTCGCATTATCTCAGGATTCTAAGTACATTACTGTCAAATTGAGTAACAAATCAAATTTTGTTTTTGCAAACCTTACCAAATGTATTTTTTTTCAGGAAAACTCTTGAAGATGCATTTCTTCAGGCATTATTAGACATTTTGCATGTGTATTTTTGGAGTTATGTTTCAAAAACTGTCATTTTGAGTGTGATCAATATGAGGCCAGTAAAATCTAATATTTGTATTTGTGATTCTTTCCAAAATACCTGATTCTGCTAAAACTTACATAAATTCAATATTAAAGGCTTTTTAAGACAAATGTCATATTTGGTTTTGGAGTTATCATTATAAACCTTTCATATTTAGTATGACAGTTACACTGTTATGTTGAATAAAAAAAATAACTTGTGTCTTTGCAAACCTTACAAAAGATCATTTTTCTAGTACAACTAACAAAAAACATATCTCTAGGCATTATTAGCCATTTTGCATGTGTTGTTTAGAAGTTATGTTTGAATACATTTTTATTGCTTTTTTCGCATTATCTCAGGATTCTAAGATTATTATAGTCATATTGAGTAAAAAACGACTTTTTGCATTTGCAAGATTTAAAAAAGCATACGTTTCGAGTAAAACTCCCAAAGATGCATTATTTCAGGCATTATTAGCCATTTTTCATGTGTGGTGTAGGAGTTATGTTTAAATAACTGTCATATTGAGTGTTACAGTATACAGTCATATTGAGTAAAACCTCATTTTTGTATTTGCAAACCATTGAAAAACAACTGTATCTAGTAAAACTCACATGTATTCAATATCACAGGCATTTTTAGACATTTTGCAGGTTTGGATTAGGAATTATGTTTGAATACATTTTTATTGCTTTTTTTCGCATCTTCTCAGGATTCTAAGTACATTACTGTCAAATTGAGTAACAAATCAAATTTTGTTTTTGCAAACCTTACCAAATGTTTTTTTCTGGAAAACTCTCGAAGATGCATTTCTTCAGGCATTATTAGACATTTTGCATGTGTATTTTTGGAGTTATGTTTCAAAAACTGTCATTTTGAGTGTGACCAATATGAGGCCAGTAAAATCTAATATTTGTATTTGTGATTCTTTCCAAAATACCTGATTTTGCTAAAACTCACATAGATTCAATATTAAAGGCTTTTTAAGACAAATTTCATATTTGGTTTTGGAGTTATGATTATAAACCTTTCATATTTAGTATGACAGTTACACTGTTATATTGAATAAAAAAACTAACTTGTGTCTTTGCAAACCTTATAAAAGATAATTTTTCTAGTACAACTAACAAAAAAACATATCTCTAGGCATTATTAGGCATTTTGCATGTGTTGTTTAGAAGTTATGTTTGAATACATTTTTATTGCTTTTTTCGCATTATCTCAGGATTCTAAGACTATTATAGTCATATTGAGTAAAAAACTACTTTTTGCATTTGCAAGATTTAAAAAAGCATATGTTTCGAGTAAAACTCCCAAAGATGCATTATTTCATGCGTTATTAGCCATTTTTCATGTGTGGTGTAGGAGTTATGTTTAAATAACTGTCATATTGAGTGTTACAGTATACAGTCATATTGAGTAAAACCTCATTTTTGTATTTGCAAACCATAGAAAAACAACTGTATCTAGTAAAACTCACATGTATTCAATATCACAGGCCTTTTTATACATTTTGCAGGTTTGGATTAGGAATTATGTTTGAATACATTTTTATTGCTTTTTTTGCATTATCTCAGGATTCTAAGTACATTACTGTCAAATTGAGTAACGAATCAAATTTTGTTTTTGCAAACCTTACCAAATGTTTTTTTTTTGGAAAACTCTCGAAGATGCATTTCTTCAGGCATTATTAGACATTTTGCATGTGTATTTTTGGAGTTATGTTTCAAAAACTGTCATTTTGAGTGTGACCAATATGAGGCCAGTAAAATCTAATACTTGTATTTGTGATTCTTTCCAAAATACCTGATTCTGCTAAAACTCACATAGATTCAATATTAAAGGCTTTTTATGACAAATTTCATATTTGGTTTTGGAGTTATGATTATAAACCTTTCATATTTAGTATGACAGTTACACTGTTATATTGAATAAAAAAACTAACTTGTGTCTTTGCAAACCTTATAAAAGATCATTTTTCTAGTACAACTAACAAAAAACATATCTCTAGGCATTATTAGCCATTTTGCATGTGTTGTTTAGAAGTTATGTTTGAATACATTTTTATTGCTTTTTTCGCATTATCTCAGGATTCTAAGACTATTATAGTCATATTGAGTAAAAAACTACTTTTTGCATTTGCAAGATTTAAAAAAGCATATGTTTCGAGTAAAACTCCCAAAGATGCATTATTTTAGGCATTATTAGCCATTTTTCATGTGTGGTGTAGGAGTTATGTTTAAATAACTGTCATATTGAGTGTTACAGTATACAGTCATATTGAGTAAAACCTAATTTTTGTATTTGCAAACCATAGAAAAACAACTGTATCTAGTAAAACTCACATGTATTCAATATCACAGGCATTTTTAGACATTTTGCAGGTTTGGATTAGGAATTATGTTTGAATACATTTTTATTGCTTTTTTCGCATTATCTCAGGATTCTAAGACTATTATAGTCATATTGAGTAAAAAACTACTTTTTGCATTTGCAAGATTTAAAAAAGCATATGTTTCGAGTAAAACTCCCAAAGATGCATTATTTCATGCATTATTAGCCATTTTTCATGTGTGGTGTAGGAGTTATGTTTAAATAACTGTCATATTGAGTGTTACAGTATACAGTCATATTGAGTAAAACCTCATTTTTGTATTTGCAAACCATAGAAAAACAACTGTATCTAGTAAAACTCACATGTATTCAATATCACAGGCCTTTTTAGACATTTTGCAGGTTTGGATTAGGAATTATGTTTGAATACATTTTTATTGCTTTTTTTGCATTATCTCAGGATTCTAAGTACATTACTGTCAAATTGAGTAACGAATCAAATTTTGTTTTTGCAAACCTTACCAAATGTTTTTTTTCTGGAAAACTCTCGAAGATGCATTTCTTCAGGCATTATTAGACATTTTGCATGTGTATTTTTGGAGTTATGTTTCAAAAACTGTCATTTTGAGTGTGACCAATATGAGGCCAGTAAAATCTAATACTTGTATTTGTGATTCTTTCCAAAATACCTGATTCTGCTAAAACTCACATAGATTCAATATTAAAGGCTTTTTAAGACAAATTTCATATTTGGTTTTGGAGTTATGATTATAAACCTTTCATATTTAGTATGACAGTTACACTGTTATATTGAATAAAAAAACTAACTTGTGTCTTTGCAAACCTTATAAAAGATCATTTTTCTAGTACAACTAACAAAAAACATATCTCTAGGCATTATTAGCCATTTTGCATGTGTTGTTTAGAAGTTATGTTTGAATACATTTTTATTGCTTTTTTCGCATTATCTCAGGATTCTAAGACTATTATAGTCATATTGAGTAAAAAACTACTTTTTGCACTTGCAAGATTTAAAAAAACATATGTTTCGAGTAAAACTCCCAAAGATGCATTATTTCAGGCATTATTAGCCATTTTTCATGTGTGGTGTAGGAGTTATGTTTAAATAACTGTCATATTGAGTGTTACAGTATACAGTCATATTGAGTAAAACCTAATTTTTGTATTTGCAAACCATAGAAAAACAACTGTATCTAGTAAAACTCACATGTATTCAATATCACAGGCATTTTTAGACATTTTGCAGGTTTGGATTAGGAATTATGTTTGAATACATTTTTATTGCTTTTTTCGCATTATCTCAGGATTCTAAGTACATTACTGTCAAATTGAGTAACAAATCAAATTTTGTTTTTGCAAACCTTACCAAATGTCTTTTTTTTCAGGAAAACTCTTGAAGATGCATTTCTTCAGGCATTATTAGACATTTTGCATGTGTATTTTTGGAGTTATGTTTCAAAAACTGTCATTTTGAGTGTGACCAATATGAGGCCAGTAAAATATAATATTTGTATTTGTGATTCTTTCCAAAATACCTGATTCTGCTAAAACTCACATAGATTCAATATTAAAGGCTTTTCAAGACAAATTTCATATTTAGTTTTGGAGTTATGATTATAAACCTTTCATATTTAGTATGACAGTTACACTGTTATATTGAATAAAAAAACTAACTTGTGTCTTTGCAAACCTTATAAAAGATCATTTTTCTAGTACAACTAACAAAAAAACATATCTCTAGGCATTATTAGCCATTTTGCATGTGTTGTTTAGAAGTTATGTTTGAATACATTTTTATTGCTTTTTTCGCATTATCTCAGGATTCTAAGACTATTATAGGCATATGAGTAAAAAACTACTTTTTGCATTTGCAAGATTTAAAAAAGCATATGTTTCGAGTAAAACTCCCAAAGATGCATTATTTCAGGCATTATTAGCCATTTTTCATGTGTGGTGTAGGAGTTATGTTTAAATAACTGTCATATTGAGTGTTACAGTATACAGTCATATTGAGTAAAACCTCATTTTTGTATTTGCAAACCATAGAAAAACAACTGTATCTAGTAAAAATCACATATATTCAATATCACAGGCATTTTTAGACATTTTGCAGGTTGGGATTAAGAATTATGTTTGAATACATTTTTATTGCTTTTTTCGCATTATCTCAGGATTCTAAGTACATTACTGTCAAATTGAGTAACAAATCAAATTTTGTTTTTGCAAACCTTACCAAATGTTTTTTTTCTGGAAAACTCTCGAAGATGCATTTCTTCAGGCATTATTAGACATTTTGCATGTGTATTTTTGGAGTTATGTTTCAAAAACTGTCATTTTGAGTGTGACCAATATGAGGCCAGTAAAATCTAATATTTGTATTTGTGATTCTTTCCAAAATACCTGATTCTGCTAAAACTCACATAGATTCAATATTAAAGGCTTTTTAAGACAACTTTCATATTTGGTTTTGGAGTTATGATTATAAACCTTTCATATTTAGTATGACAGTTACACTGTTATATTGAATAAAAAAAACTAACTTGTGTCTTTGCAAACCTTATAAAAGATCATTTTTCTAGTACAACTAACCAAAAAACATATCTCTAGGCATTATTAGCCATTTTGCATGTGTTGTTTAGAAGTTATGTTTGAATACATTTTTATTGCTTTTTTCGCATTATCTCAGGATTCTAAGACTATTATAGTCATATTGAGTAAAAAACTACTTTTTGCATTTGCAAGATTTAAAAAAGCATATGTTTCGAGTAAAACTCCCAAAGATGCATTATTTCATGCATTATTAGCCATTTTTCATGTGTGGTGTAGGAGTTATGTTTAAATAACTGTCATATTGAGTGTTACAGTATACAGTCATATTGAGTAAAACCTCATTTTTGTATTTGCAAACCATAGAAAAACAACTGTATATAGTAAAACTCACATGTATTCAATATCACAGGCCTTTTTAGACATTTTACAGGTTTGGATTAGGAATTATGTTTGAATACATTTTTATTGCTTTTTTTGCATTATCTCAGGATTCTAAGTACATTACTGTCAAATTGAGTAACGAATTTAATTTTGTTTTTGCAAACCTTACCAAATGTTTTTTTTCTGGAAAACTCTCGAAGATGCATCTCTTCAGGCATTATTAGACATTTTGCATGTGTATTTTTGGAGTTATGTTTCAAAAACTGTCATTTTGAGTGTGACCAATATGAGGCCAGTAAAATCTAATACTTGTATTTGTGATTCTTTCCAAAATACCTGATTCTGCTAAAACTCACATAGATTCAATATTAAAGGCTTTTTAAGACAAATTTCATATTTGGTTTTGGAGTTATGATTATAAACCTTTCATATTTAGTATGACAGTTACACTGTTATATTGAATAAAAAAACTAACTTGTGTCTTTGCAAACCTTATAAAAGATCATTTTTCTAGTACAACTAACAAAAAACATATCTCTAGGCATTATTAGCCATTTTGCATGTGTTGTTTAGAAGTTATGTTTGAATACATTTTTATTGCTTTTTTCGCATTATCTCAGGATTCTAAGATTATTATAGTCATATTGAGTAAAAAACTACTTTTTGCATTTGCAAGATTTAAAAAAGCATATGTTTCGAGTAAAACTCCCAAAGATGCATTATTTCAGGCATTATTAGCCATTTTTCATGTGTGGTGTAGGAGTTATGTTTAAATAACTGTCATATTGAGTGTTACAGTATACAGTCATATTGAGTAAAACCTAATTTTTGTATTTGCAAACCATAGAAAAACAACTGTATCTAGTAAAACTCACATGTATTCAATATCACAGGCATTTTTAGACATTTTGCAGGTTTGGATTAGGAATTATGTTTGAATACATTTTTATTGCTTTTTTCGCATTATCTCAGGATTCTAAGTACATTACTGTCAAATTGAGTAACGAATCAAATTTTGTTTTTGCAAACCTTACCAAATGTTTTTTTTCTGGAAAACTCTCGAAGATGCATTTCTTCAGGCATTATTAGACATTTTGCATGTGTATTTTTGGAGTTATGTTTCAAAAACTGTCATTTTGAGTGTGACCAATATGAGGCCAGTAAAATCTAATATTTGTATTTGTGATTCTTTCCAAAATACCTGATTCTGCTAAAACTCACATAGATTCAATATTAAAGGCTTTTCAAGACAAATTTCATATTTAGTTTTGGAGTTATGATTATAAACCTTTCATATTTAGTATGACAGTTACACTGTTATATTGAATAAAAAAACTAACTTGTGTCTTTGCAAACCTTATAAAAGATCATTTTTCTAGTACAACTAACAAAAAACATATCTCTAGGCATTATTAGCCATTTTGCATGTGTTGTTTAGAAGTTATGTTTGAATACATTTTTATTGCTTTTTTCGCATTATCTCAGGATTCTAAGACTATTATAGTCATATTGAGTAAAAAACTACTTTTTGCATTTGCAAGATTTAAAAAAGCATATGTTTCGAGTAAAACTCCCAAAGATGCATTATTTCATGCATTATTAGCCATTTTTCATGTGTGGTGTAGGAGTTATGTTTAAATAACTGTCATATTGAGTGTTACAGTATACAGTCATATTGAGTAAAACCTAATTTTTGTATTTGCAAACCATAGAAAAACAACTGTATCTAGTAAAACTCACATGTATTCAATATCACAGGCATTTTTAGACATTTTGCAGGTTTGGATTAGGAATTATGTTTGAATACATTTTTATTGCTTTTTTCGCATTATCTCAGGATTCTAAGTACATTACTGTCAAATTGAGTAACAAATCAAATTTTGTTTTTGCAAACCTTACCAAATGTCTTTTTTTTCAGGAAAACTCTTGAAGATGCATTTCTTCAGGCATTATTAGACATTTTGCATGTGTATTTTTGGAGTTATGTTTCAAAAACTGTCATTTTGAGTGTGATCAATATGAGGCCAGTAAAATCTAATATTTGTATTTGTGATTCTTTCCAAAATACCTGATTCTGCTAAAACTTACATAAATTCAATATTAAAGGCTTTTTAAGACAAATGTCATATTTGGTTTTGGAGTTATCATTATAAACCTTTCATATTTAGTATGACAGTTACACTGTTATGTTGAATAAAAAAAATAACTTGTGTCTTTGCAAACCTTACAAAAGATCATTTTTCTAGTACAACTAACAAAAAACATATCTCTAGGCATTATTAGCCATTTTGCATGTGTTGTTTAGAAGTTATGTGTGAATACATTTTTATTGCTTTTTTCGCATTATCTCAGGATTCTAAGACTATTATAGTCATATTGAGTAAAAAACGACTTTTTGCATTTGCAAGATTTAAAAAAGCATACGTTTCGAGTAAAACTCCCAAAGATGCATTATTTCAGGCATTATTAGCCATTTTTCATGTGTGGTGTAGGAGTTATGTTTAAATAACTGTCATATTGAGTGTTACAGTATACAGTCATATTGAGTAAAACCTCATTTTTGTATTTGCAAACCATTGAAAAACAACTGTATCTAGTAAAACTCACATGTATTCAATATCACAGGCATTTTTAGACATTTTGCAGGTTTGGATTAGGAATTATGTTTGAATACATTTTTATTGCTTTTTTGCATTATCTCAGGATTCTAAGTACATTACTGTCAAATTGAGTAACAAATCAAATTTTGTTTTTGCAAACCTTACCAAATGTTTTTTTCTGGAAAACTCTCGAAGATGCATTTCTTCAGGCATTATTAGACATTTTGCATGTGTATTTTTGGAGTTATGTTTCAAAAACTGTCATTTTGAGTGTGACCAATATGAGGCCAGTAAAATCTAATATTTGTATTTGTGATTCTTTCCAAAATACCTGATTCTGCTAAAACTTACATAAATTCAATATTAAAGGCTTTTTAAGACAAATGTCATATTTGGTTTTGGAGTTATCATTATAAACCTTTCATATTTAGTATGACAGTTACACTGTTATGTTGAATAAAAAAAATAACTTGTGTCTTTGCAAACCTTACAAAAGATCATTTTTCTAGTACAACTAACAAAAAACATATCTCTAGGCATTATTAGCCATTTTGCATGTGTTGTTTAGAAGTTATGTGTGAATACATTTTTATTGCTTTTTTCGCATTATCTCAGGATTCTAAGACTATTATAGTCATATTGAGTAAAAAACTACTTTTTGCATTTGCAAGATTTAAAAAAGCATATGTTTCGAGTAAAACTCCCAAAGATGCATTATTTCATGCATTATTAGCCATTTTTCATGTGTGGTGTAGGAGTTATGTTTAAATAACTGTCATATTGAGTGTTACAGTATACAGTCATATTGAGTAAAACCTCATTTTTGTATTTGCAAACCATAGAAAAACAACTGTATCTAGTAAAACTCACATGTATTCAATATCACAGGCCTTTTTAGACATTTTGCAGGTTTGGATTAGGAATTATGTTTGAATACATTTTTATTGCTTTTTTCGCATTATCTCAGGATTCTAAGACTATTATAGTCATATTGAGTAAAAAACTACTTTTTGCATTTGCAAGATTTAAAAAAGCATATGTTTCGAGTAAAACTCCCAAAGATGCATTATTTCATGCATTATTAGCCATTTTTCATGTGTGGTGTAGGAGTTATGTTTAAATAACTGTCATATTGAGTGTTACAGTATACAGTCATATTGAGTAAAACCTCATTTTTGTATTTGCAAACCATAGAAAAACAACTGTATCTAGTAAAAATCACATGTATTCAATATCACAGGCATTTTTAGACATTTTGCAGGTTGGGATTAAGAATTATGTTTGAATACATTTTTAATGCTTTTTTCGCATTATCTCAGGATTCTAAGTACATTACTGTCAAATTGAGTAACAAATCAAATTTTGTTTTTGCAAACCTTACCAAATGTCTTTTTTTTCAGGAAAACTCTCGAATATGCATTTCTTCAGGCATTATTAGACATTTTGCATGTGTATTTTTGGAGTTATGTTTCAAAAACTGTCATTTTGAGTGTGACCAATATGAGGCCAGTAAAATCTAATATTTGTATTTGTGATTCTTTCCAAAATACCTGATTCTGCTAAAACTCACATAGATTCAATATTAAAGGCTTTTTAAGACAAATTTCATATTTGGTTTTGGAGTTATGATTATAAACCTTTCATATTTAGTATGACAGTTACACTGTTATATTGAATAAAAAAACTAACTTGTGTCTTTGCAAACCTTATAAAAGATCATTTTTCTAGTACAACTAACAAAAAACATATCTCTAGGCATTATTAGCCATTTTGCATGTGTTGTTTAGAAGTTATGTTTGAATACATTTTTAATGCTTTTTTCGCATTATCTCAGGATTCTAAGACTATTATAGTCATATTGAGTAAAAAACTACTTTTTGCATTTGCAAGATTTAAAAAAGCATATGTTTCGAGTAAAACTCCCAAAGATGCATTATTTCAGGCATTATTAGCCATTTTTCATGTGTGGTGTAGGAGTTATGTTTAAATAACTGTCATATTGAGTGTTACAGTATACAGTCATATTGAGTAAAACCTAATTTTTGTATTTGCAAACCATTGAAAAACAACTGTATCTAGTAAAACTCACATGTATTCAATATCACAGGCATTTTTAGACATTTTGCAGGTTTGGATTAGGAATTATGTTTGAATACATTTTTATTGCTTTTTTCGCATTATCTCAGGATTCTAAGTACATTACTGTCAAATTGAGTAACGAATCAAATTTTGTTTTTGCAAACCTTACCAAATGTTTTTTTTCTCGAAAACTCTCGAAGATGCATTTCTTCAGGCATTATTAGACATTTTGCATGTGTATTTTTGGAGTTATGTTTCAAAAACTGTCATTTTGAGTGTGACCAATAGGAGGCCAGTAAAATCTAATATTTGTATTTGTGATTCTTTCCAAAATACCTGATTCTGCTAAAACTCGCATGGATTCAATATTAAAGGCTTTTCAAGACAAATTTCATATTTGGTTTTGGAGTTATGATTATAAACCTTTCATATTTAGTATGACAGTTACACTGTTATATTGAATAAAAAAACTAACTTGTGTCTTTGCAAACCTTATAAAAGATCATTTTTCTAGTACAACTAACAAAAAACATATCTCTAGGCATTATTAGCCATTTTGCATGTGTTGTTTAGAAGTTATGTTTGAATACATTTTTATTGCTTTTTTCGCATTATCTCAGGATTCTAAGACTATTATAGTCATATTGAGTAAAAAACTACTTTTTGCATTTGCAAGATTTAAAAAAGCATATGTTTCGAGTAAAACTCCCAAAGATGCATTATTTTAGGCATTATTAGCCATTTTTCATGTGTGGTGTAGGAGTTATGTTTAAATAACTGTCATATTGAGTGTTACAGTATACAGTCATATTGAGTAAAACCTCATTTTTGTATTTGCAAACCATAGAAAAACAACTGTATCTAGTAAAAATCACATGTATTCAATATCACAGGCATTTTTAGACATTTTGCAGGTTGGGATTAAGAATTATGTTTGAATACATTTTTATTGCTTTTTTCGCATTATCTCAGGATTCTAAGTACATTACTGTCAAATTGAGTAACGAATCAAATTTTGTTTTTGCAAACCTTACCAAATGTTTTTTTTCTGGAAAACTCTCGAAGATGCATTTCTTCAGGCATTATTAGACATTTTGCATGTGTATTTTTGGAGTTATGTTTCAAAAACTGTCATTTTGAGTGTGACCAATATGAGGCCAGTAAAATCTAATATTTGTATTTGTGATTCTTTCCAAAATACCTGATTCTGCTAAAACTCACATAGATTCAATATTAAAGGCTTTTTAAGACAAATTTCATATTTGGTTTTGGAGTTATGATTATAAACCTTTCATATTTAGTATGACAGTTACACTGTTATATTGAATAAAAAAACTAACTTGTGTCTTTGCAAACCTTATAAAAGATCATTTTTCTAGTACAACTAACAAAAAAACATATCTCCAGGCATTATTAGCCATTTTGCATGTGTTGTTTAGAAGTTATGTTTGAATACATTTTTATTGCTTTTTTCGCATTATCTCAGGATTCTAAGACTATTATAGTCATATTGAGTAAAAAACTACTTTTTGCATTTGCAAGATTTAAAAAAGCATATGTTTCGAGTAAAACTCCCAAAGATGCATTATTTCATGCATTATTAGCCATTTTTCATGTGTGGTGTAGGAGTTATGTTTAAATAACTGTCATATTGAGTGTTACAGTATACAGTCATATTGATTAAAACCTCATTTTTGTATTTGCAAACCATAGAAAAACAACTGTATCTAGTAAAACTCACATGTATTCAATATCACAGGCATTTTTAGACATTTTGCAGGTTTGGATTAAGAATTAAGTTTGAATACATTTTTATTGCTTTTTTCGCATTATCTCAGGATTCTAAGTACATTACTGTCAAATTGAGTAACAAATCAAATTTTGTTTTTGCAAACCTTACCAAATGTCTTTTGTTTCCAGGAAAACTCTCGAAGATGCATTTCTTCAGGCATTATTAGACATTTTGCATGTGTATTTTTGGAGTTATGTTTCAAAAACTGTCATTTTGAGTGTGACCAATATGAGGCCAGTAAAATCTAATATTTGTATTTGTGATTCTTTCCAAAATACCTGATTCTGCTAAAACTCACATATATTCAATATTAAAGGCTTTTTAAGACAACTTTCATATTTGGTTTTGGAGTTATGATTATAAACCTTTCATATTTAGTATGACAGTTACACTGTTATATTGAATAAAAAAAACTAACTTGTGTCTTTGCAAACCTTATAAAAGATCATTGTTCTAGTACAACTAACAAAAAAACATATCTCTAGGCATTATTAGCCATTTTGCATGTGTTGTTTAGAAGTTATGTTTGAATACATTTTTATTGCTTTTTTCGCATTATCTCAGGATTCTAAGTCTATTATAGTCATATTGAGTAAAAAACGACTTTTTGCATTTGCAAGATTTAAAAAAGCATACGTTTCGAGTAAAACTCCCAAAGATGCATTATTTCAGGCATTATTAGCCATTTTTCATGTGTGGTGTAGGAGTTATGTTTAAATAACTGTCATATTGAGTGTTACAGTATACAGTCATATTGAGTAAAACCTCATTTTTGTATTTGCAAACCATTGAAAAACAACTGTATCTAGTAAAACTCACATGTATTCAATATCACAGGCATTTTTAGACATTTTGCAGGTTTGGATTAGGAATTATGTTTGAATACATTTTTATTGCTTTTTTGCATTATCTCAGGATTCTAAGTACATTACTGTCAAATTGAGTAACAAATCAAATTTTGTTTTTGCAAACCTTACCAAATGTTTTTTTCTGGAAAACTCTCGAAGATGCATTTCTTCAGGCATTATTAGACATTTTGCATGTGTATTTTTGGAGTTATGTTTCAAAAACTGTCATTTTGAGTGTGACCAATATGAGGCCAGTAAAATCTAATATTTGTATTTGTGATTCTTTCCAAAATACCTGATTTTGCTAAAACTCACATAGATTCAATATTAAAGGCTTTTTAAGACAAATTTCATATTTGGTTTTGGAGTTATGATTATAAACCTTTCATATTTAGTATGACAGTTACACTGTTATATTGAATAAAAAAAACTAACTTGTGTCTTTGCAAACCTTATAAAAGATCATTTTTCTAGTACAACTAACAAAAAAACATATCTCTAGGCATTATTAGCCATTTTGCATGTGTTGTTTAGAAGTTATGTTTGAATACATTTTTATTGCTTTTTTCGCATTATCTCAGGATTCTAAGACTATTATAGTCATATTGAGTAAAAAACGACTTTTTGCATTTGCAAGATTTAAAAAAGCATACGTTTCGAGTAAAACTCCCAAAGATGCATTATTTCAGGCATTATTAGCCATTTTTCATGTGTGGTGTAGGAGTTATGTTTAAATAACTGTCATATTGAGTGTTACAGTATACAGTCATATTGAGTAAAACCTCATTTTTGTATTTGCAAACCATTGAAAAACAACTGTATCTAGTAAAACTCACATGTATTCAATATCACAGGCATTTTTAGACATTTTGCAGGTTTGGATTAGGAATTATGTTTGAATACATTTTTATTGCTTTTTTGCATTATCTCAGGATTCTAAGTACATTACTGTCAAATTGAGTAACAAATCAAATTTTGTTTTTGCAAACCTTACCAAATGTTTTTTTCTGGAAAACTCTCGAAGATGCATTTCTTCAGGCATTATTAGACATTTTGCATGTGTATTTTTGGAGTTATGTTTCAAAAACTGTCATTTTGAGTGTGACCAATATGAGGCCAGTAAAATGTAATATTTGTATTTGTGATTCTTTCCAAAATACCTGATTTTGCTAAAACTCACATAGATTCAATATTAAAGGCTTTTTAAGACAAATTTCATATTTGGTTTTGGAGATATGATTATAAACCTTTCATATTTAGTATGACAGTTACACTGTTATATTGAATAAAAAAACTAACTTGTGTCTTTGCAAACCTTATAAAAGATAATTTTTCTAGTACAACTAACAAAAAAACATATCTCTAGGCATTATTAGGCATTTTGCATGTGTTGTTTAGAAGTTATGTTTGAATACATTTTTATTGCTTTTTTCGCATTATCTCAGGATTCTAAGACTATTATAGTCATATTGAGTAAAAAACTACTTTTTGCATTTGCAAGATTTAAAAAAGCATATGTTTCGAGTAAAACTCCCAAAGATGCATTATTTCATGCATTATTAGCCATTTTTCATTTGTGGTGTAGGAGTTATGTTTAAATAACTGTCATATTGAGTGTTACAGTATACAGTCATATTGAGTAAAACCTAATTTTTGTATTTGCAAACCATAGAAAAACAACTGTATCTAGTAAAACTCACATGTATTCAATATCACAGGCCTTTTTAGACATTTTGCAGGTTTGGATTAGGAATTATGTTTGAATACATTTTTATTGCTTTTTTCGCATTATCTCAGGATTCTAAGACTATTATAGTCATATTGAGTAAAAAACTACTTTTTGCATTTGCAAGATTTAAAAAAGCATATGTTTCGAGTAAAACTCCCAAAGATGCATTATTTCATGCATTATTAGCCATTTTTCATGTGTGGTGTAGGAGTTATGTTTAAATAACTGTCATATTGAGTGTTACAGTATACAGTCATATTGAGTAAAACCTCATTTTTGTATTTGCAAACCATAGAAAAACAACTGTATCTAGTAAAACTCACATGTATTCAATATCACAGGCCTTTTTAGACATTTTGCAGGTTTGGATTAGGAATTATGTTTGAATACATTTTTATTGCTTTTTTCGCATTATCTCAGGATTCTAAGACTATTATAGTCATATTGAGTAAAAAACTACTTTTTGCATTTGCAAGATTTAAAAAAGCATATGTTTCGAGTAAAACTCCCAAAGATGCATTATTTCATGCATTATTAGCCATTTTTCATGTGTGGTGTAGGAGTTATGTTTAAATAACTGTCACATTGAGTATTACAGTATACAGTCATATTGAGTAAAACCTCATTTTTGTATTTGCAAACCATAGAAAAACAACTGTATCTAGTAAAACTCACATGTATTCAATATCACAGGCCTTTTTAGACATTTTGCAGGTTTGGATTAGGAGTTATGTTTGAATACATTTTTATTGCTTTTTTCGCATTATCTCAGGATTCTAAGACTATTATAGTCATATTGAGTAAAAAACTACTTTTTGCATTTGCAAGATTTAAAAAAGCATATGTTTCGAGTAAAACTCCCAAAGATGCATTATTTCATGCATTATTAGCCATTTTTCATGTGTGGTGTAGGAGTTATGTTTAAATAACTGTCATATTGAGTGTTACAGTATACAGTCATATTGAGTAAAACCTCATTTTTGTATTTGCAAACCATAGAAAAACAACTGTATCTAGTAAAACTCACATGTATTCAATATCACAGGCCTTTTTAGACATTTTGCAGGTTTGGATTAGGAATTATGTTTGAATACATTTTTATTGCTTTTTTTGCATTATCTCAGGATTCTAAGTACATTACTGTCAAATTGAGTAACGAATCAAATTTTGTTTTTGCAAACCTTACCAAATGTTTTTTTTCTGGAAAACTCTCGAAGATGCATTTCTTCAGGCATTATTAGACATTTTGCATGTGTATTTTTGGAGTTATGTTTCAAAAACTGTCATTTTGAGTGTGACCAATATGAGGCCAGTAAAATCTAATACTTGTATTTGTGATTCTTTCCAAAATACCTGATTCTGCTAAAACTCACATAGATTCAATATTAAAGGCTTTTTAAGACAAATTTCATATTTGGTTTTGGAGTTATGATTATAAACCTTTCATATTTAGTATGACAGTTACACTGTTATATTGAATAAAAAAAACTAACTTGTGTCTTTGCAAACCTTATAAAAGATCATTTTTCTAGTACAACTAACAAAAAACATATCTCTAGGCATTATTAGCCATTTTGCATGTGTTGTTTAGAAGTTATGTTTGAATACATTTTTATTGCTTTTTTCGCATTATCTCAGGATTCTAAGACTACTATAGTCATATTGAGTAAAAAACTACTTTTTGCATTTGCAAGATTTAAAAAAGCATACGTCTCGAGTAAAACTCCCAAAGATGCATTATTTCAGGCATTATTAGCCATTTTTCATGTGTGGTGTAGGAGTTATGTTTAAATAACTGTCATATTGAGTGTTACAGTATACAGTCATATTGAGTAAAACCTAATTTTTGTATTTGCAAACCATAGAAAAACAACTGTATCTAGTAAAACTCACATGTATTCAATATCACAGGCATTTTTAGACATTTTGCAGGTTTGGATTAGGAATTATGTTTGAATACATTTTTATTGCTTTTTTCGCATTATCTCAGGATTCTAAGTACATTACTGTCAAATTGAGTAACGAATCAAATTTTGTTTTTGCAAACCTTACAAAATGTTTTTTTTCTGGAAAACTCGAAGATGCATTTCTTCAGGCATTATTAGACATTTTGCATGTGTATTTTTGGAGTTATGTTTCAAAAACTGTCATTTTGAGTGTGACCAATATGAGGCCAGTAAAATCTAATATTTGTATTTGTGATTCTTTCCAAAATACCTGATTCTGCTAAAACTCACATAGATTCAATATTAAAGGCTTTTCAAGACAAATTTCATATTTAGTTTTGGAGTTATGATTATAAACCTTTCATATTTAGTATGACAGTTACACTGTTATATTGAATAAAAAAACTAACTTGTGTCTTTGCAAACCTTATAAAAGATCATTTTTCTAGTACAACTAACAAAAAACATATCTCTAGGCATTATTAGCCATTTTGCATGTGTTGTTTAGAAGTTATGTTTGAATACATTTTTATTGCTTTTTTCGCATTATCTCAGGATTCTAAGACTATTATAGTCATATTGAGTAAAAAACTACTTTTTGCATTTGCAAGATTTAAAAAAGCATATGTTTCGAGTAAAACTCCCAAAGATGCATTATTTCATGCATTATTAGCCATTTTTCATGTGTGGTGTAGGAGTTATGTTTAAATAACTGTCATATTGAGTGTTACAGTATACAGTCATATTGAGTAAAACCTCATTTTTGTATTTGCAAACCATAGAAAAACAACTGTATCTAGTAAAAATCACATGTATTCAATATCACAGGCATTTTTAGACATTTTGCAGGTTGGGATTAAGAATTATGTTTGAATACATTTTTATTGCTTTTTTCGCATTATCTCAGGATTCTAAGTACATTACTGTCAAATTGAGTAACAAATCAAATTTTGTTTTTGCAAACCTTACCAAATGTTTTTTTTCTGGAAAACTCTCGAAGATGCATTTCTTCAGGCATTATTAGACATTTTGCATGTGTATTTTTGGAGTTATGTTTCAAAAACTGTCATTTTGAGTGTGACCAATATGAGGCCAGTAAAATCTAATATTTGTATTTGTGATTCTTTCCAAAATACCTGATTTTGCTAAAACTCACATAGATTCAATATTAAAGGCTTTTTAAGACAAATTTCATATTTGGTTTTGGAGTTATGATTATAAACCTTTCATATTTAGTATGACAGTTACACTGTTATATTGAATAAAAAAACTAACTTGTGTCTTTGCAAACCTTACAAAAGATCATTTTTCTAGTACAACTAACAAAAAAACATATCTCTAGGCATTATTAGCCATTTTGCATGTGTTGTTTAGAAGTTATGTGTGAATACACTTTTATTGCTTTTTTCGCATTATCTCAGGATTCTAAGACTATTATAGTCATATTGAGTAAAAAACTACTTTTTGCATTTGCAAGATTTAAAAAAGCATATGTTTCGAGTAAAACTCCCAAAGATGCATTATTTCAGGCATTATTAGCCATTTTTCATGTGTGGTGTAGGAGTTATGTTTAAATAACTGTCATATTGAGTGTTACAGTATACAGTCATATTGAGTAAAACCTCATTTTTGTATTTGCAAACCATTGAAAAACAACTGTATCTAGTAAAACTCACATGTATTCAATATCACAGGCCTTTTTAGACATTTTGCACGTTTGGATTAGGAATTATGTTTGAATACATTTTTATTGCTTTTTTCGCATTATCTCAGGATTCTAAGACTATTATAGTCATATTGAGTAAAAAACTACTTTTGCATTTGCAAGATTTAAAAAAGCATATGTTTCGAGTAAAACTCCCAAAGATGCATTATTTTAGGCATTATTAGCCATTCTTCATGTGTGGTGTAGGAGTTATGTTTAAATAACTGTCATATTGAGTGTTAAAGTATACAGTCATATTGAGTAAAACCTCATTTTTGTATTTGCAAACCATAGAAAAACAACTGTATCTAGTAAAACTCACATGTATTCAATATCACAGGCATTTTTAGACATTTTGCACGTTTGGATTAGGAATTATATTGGAATACATTTTTATTGCTTTTTTCGCATTATCTCAGGATTCTAAGTACATTACTGTCAAATTGAGTAACGAATCAAATTTTGTTTTTGCAAACCTTACCAAATGTTTTTTTTCTGGAAAACTCTCGAAGATGCATTTCTTCAGGAATTATTAGACATTTTGCATGTGTATTTTTGGAGTTATGTTTCAAAAACTGTCATTTTGAGTGTGATCAATATGAGGCCACTAAAATCTAATATTTGTATTTGTGATTCTTTCCAAAATACCTGATTCTGCTAAAACTTACATAAATTCAATATTAAAGGCTTTTTAAGACAAATGTCATATTTGGTTTTGGAGTTATCATTATAAACCTTTCATATTTAGTATGACAGTTACACTGTTATGTTGAATAAAAAAACTAACTTGTGTCTTTGCAAACCTTACAAAAGATCATTTTTCTAGTACAACTAACAAAAAACATATCTCTAGGCATTATTAGCCATTTTGCATGTGTTGTTTAGAAGTTATGTGTGAATACATTTTTATTGCTTTTTTCGCATTATCTCAGGATTCTAAGACTATTATAGTCATATTGAGTAAAAAACGACTTTTTGCATTTGCAAGATTTAAAAAAGCATACGTTTCGAGTAAAACTCCCAAGGATGCATTATTTCAGGCATTATTAGCCATTTTTCATGTGTGGTGTAGGAGTTATGTTTAAATAACTGTCATATTGAGTGTTACAGTATACAGTCATATTGAGTAAAACCTCATTTTTGTATTTGCAAACCATTGAAAAACAACTGTATCTAGTAAAACTCACATGTATTCAATATCACAGGCATTTTTAGACATTTTGCAGGTTTGGATTAGGAATTATGTTTGAATACATTTTTATTGCTTTTTTGCATTATCTCAGGATTCTAAGTACATTACTGTCAAATTGAGTAACAAATCAAATTTTGTTTTTGCAAACCTTACCAAATGTTTTTTTCTGGGAAACTCTCGAAGATGCATTTCTTCAGGCATTATTAGACATTTTGCATGTGTATTTTTGGAGTTATGTTTCAAAAACTGTCATTTTGAGTGTGACCAATATGAGGCCAGTAAAATCTAATATTTGTATTTGTGATTCTTTCCAAAATACCTGATTTTGCTAAAACTCACATAGATTCAATATTAAAGGCTTTTTAAGACAAATTTCATATTTGGTTTTGGAGTTATGATTATAAACCTTTCATATTTAGTATGACAGTTACACTGTTATATTGAATAAAAAAACTAACTTGTGTCTTTGCAAACCTTATAAAAGATAATTTTTCTAGTACAACTAACAAAAAAACATATCTCCAGGCATTATTAGGCATTTTGCATGTGTTGTTTAGAAGTTATGTTTGAATACATTTTTATTGCTTTTTTCGCATTATCTCAGGATTCTAAGACTATTATAGTCATATTGAGTAAAAAACTACTTTTTGCATTTGCAAGATTTAAAAAAGCATATGTTTCGAGTAAAACTCCCAAAGATGCATTATTTCATGCATTATTAGCCATTTTTCATGTGTGGTGTAGGAGTTATGTTTAAATAACTGTCATATTGAGTGTTACAGTATACAGTCATATTGAGTAAAACCTCATTTTTGTATTTGCAAACCATAGAAAAACAACTGTATCTAGTAAAACTCACATGTATTCAATATCACAGGCCTTTTTAGACATTTTGCAGGTTTGGATTAGGAATTATGTTTGAATACATTTTTATTGCTTTTTTCGCATTATCTCAGGATTCTAAGACTATTATAGTCATATTGAGTAAAAAACTACTTTTTGCATTTGCAAGATTTAAAAAAGCATATGTTTCGAGTAAAACTCCCAAAGATGCATTATTTCATGCATTATTAGCCATTTTTCATGTGTGGTGTAGGAGTTATGTTTAAATAACTATCATATTGAGTGTTACAGTATACAGTCATATTGAGTAAAACCTCATTTTTGTATTTGCAAACCATAGAAAATCAACTGTATCTAGTAAAACTCACATGTATTCAATATCACAGGCCTTTTTAGACATTTTGCAGGTTTGGATTAGGAATTATGTTTGAATACATTTTTATTGCTTTTTTTGCATTATCTCAGGATTCTAAGACTATTATAGTCATATTGAGTAAAAAACTACTTTTTGCATTTGCAAGATTTAAAAAAGCATATGTTTCGAGTAAAACTCCCAAAGATGCATTATTTCATGCATTATTAGCCATTTTTCATGTGTGGTGTAGGAGTTATGTTTAAATAACTGTCATATTGAGTGTTACAGTATACAGTCATATTGAGTAAAACCTCATTTTTGTATTTGCAAACCATAGAAAAACAACTGTATCTAGTAAAACTCACATGTATTCAATATCACAGGCCTTTTTAGACATTTTGCAGGTTTGGATTAGGAATTATGTTTGAATACATTTTTATTGCTTTTTTTGCATTATCTCAGGATTCTAAGTACATTACTGTCAAATTGAGTAACGAATCAAATTTTGTTTTTGCAAACCTTACCAAATGTTTTTTTTCTGGAAAACTCTCGAAGATGCATTTCTTCAGGCATTATTAGACATTTTGCATGTGTATTTTTGGAGTTATGTTTCAAAAACTGTCATTTTGAGTGTGACCAATATGAGGCCAGTAAAATCTAATACTTGTATTTGTGATTCTTTCCAAAATACCTGATTCTGCTAAAACTCACATAGATTCAATATTAAAGGCTTTTTAAGACAAATTTCATATTTGGTTTTGGAGTTATGATTATAAACCTTTCATATTTAGTATGACAGTTACACTGTTATATTGAATAAAAAAACTAACTTGTGTCTTTGCAAACCTTATAAAAGATCATTTTTCTAGTACAACTAACAAAAAACATATCTCTAGGCATTATTAGCCATTTTGCATGTGTTGTTTAGAAGTTATGTTTGAATACATTTTTATTGCTTTTTTCGCATTATCTCAGGATTCTAAGACTATTATAGTCATATGAGTAAAAAACTACTTTTTGCATTTGCAAGATTTAAAAAAGCATATGTTTCGAGTAAAACTCCCAAAGATGCATTATTTCATGCATTATTAGCCATTTTTCATGTGTGGTGTAGGAGTTATGTTTAAATAACTGTCATATTGAGTGTTACAGTATACAGTCATATTGAGTAAAACCTCATTTTTGTATTTGCAAACCATAGAAAAACAACTGTATCCAGTAAAACTCACATGTATTCAATATCACAGGCCTTTTTAGACATTTTGCAGGTTTGGATTAGGAATTATGTTTGAATACATTTTTATTGCTTTTTTTGCATTATCTCAGGATTCTAAGTACATTACTGTCAAATTGAGTAACGAATCAAATTTTGTTTTTGCAAACCTTACCAAATGTTTTTTTTCTGGAAAACTCTCGAAGATGCATTTCTTCAGGCATTATTAGACATTTTGCATGTGTATTTTTGGAGTTATGTTTCAAAAACTGTCATTTTGAGTGTGACCAATATGAGGCCAGTAAAATCTAATACTTGTATTTGTGATTCTTTCCAAAATACCTGATTCTGCTAAAACTCACATAGATTCAATATTAAAGGCTTTTTAAGACAAATTTCATATTTGGTTTTGGAGTTATGATTATAAACCTTTCATATTTAGTATGACAGTTACACTGTTATATTGAATAAAAAAACTAACTTGTGTCTTTGCAAACCTTATAAAAGATCATTTTTCTAGTACAACTAACAAAAAACATATCTCTAGGCATTATTAGCCATTTTGCATGTGTTGTTTAGAAGTTATGTTTGAATACATTTTTATTGCTTTTTTCGCATTATCTCAGGATTCTAAGACTATTATAGTCATATTGAGTAAAAAACTACTTTTTGCATTTGCAAGATTTAAAAAAGCATATGTTTCGAGTAAAACACCCAAAGATGCATTATTTCAGGCATTATTAGCCATTTTTCATGTGTGGTGTAGGAGTTATGTTTAAATAACTGTCATATTGAGTGTTACAGTATACAGTCATATTGAGTAAAACCTAATTTTTGTATTTGCAAACCATAGAAAAACAACTGTATCTAGTAAAACTCACATGTATTCAATATCACAGGCACTTTTAGACATTTTGCAGGTTTGGATTAGGAATTATGTTTGAATACATTTTTATTGCTTTTTTCGCATTATCTCAGGATTCTAAGTACATTACTGTCAAATTGAGTAACGAATCAAATTTTGTTTTTGCAAACCTTACCAAATGTTTTTTTTCTGGAAAACTCTCGAAGATGCATTTCTTCAGGCATTATTAGACATTTTGCATGTGTATTTTTGGAGTTATGTTTCAAAAACTGTCATTTTGAGTGTGACCAATATGAGGCCAGTAAAATCTAATACTTGTATTTGTGATTCTTTCCAAAATACCTGATTCTGCTAAAACTCACATAGATTCAATATTAAAGGCTTTTTAAGACAAATTTCATATTTGGTTTTGGAGTTATGATTATAAACCTTTCATATTTAGTATGACAGTTACACTGTTATATTGAATAAAAAAAATAACTTGTGTCTTTGCAAACCTTATAAAAGATCATTTTTCTAGTACAACTAACAAAAAACATATCTCTAGGCATTATTAGCCATTTTGCATGTGTTGTTTAGAAGTTATGTTTAAATACATTTTTATTGCTTTTTTCGCATTATCTCAGGATTCTAAGACTATTATAGTCATATTGAGTAAAAAACTACTTTTTGCATTTGCAAGATTTAAAAAAGCATATGTTTCGAGTAAAACTCCCAAAGATGCATTATTTCAGGCATTATTAGCCATTTTTCATGTGTGGTGTAGGAGTTATGTTTAAATAACTGTCATATTGAGTGTTACAGTATACAGTCATATTGAGTAAAACCTAATTTTTGTATTTGCAAACCATAGAAAAACAACTGTATCTAGTAAAACTCACATGTATTCAATATCACAGGCATTTTTAGACATTTTGCAGGTTTGGATTAGGAATTATGTTTGAATACATTTTTATTGCTTTTTTCGCATTATCTCAGGATTCTAAGTACATTACTGTCAAATTGAGTAACAAATCAAATTTTGTTTTTGCAAACCTTACCAAATGTCTTTTTTTTCAGGAAAACTCTTGAAGATGCATTTCTTCAGGCATTATTAGACATTTTGCATGTGTATTTTTGGAGTTATGTTTCAAAAACTGTCATTTTGAGTGTGATCAATATGAGGCCAGTAAAATCTAATATTTGTATTTGTGATTCTTTCCAAAATACCTGATTCTGCTAAAACTTACATAAATTCAATATTAAAGGATTTTTAAGACAAATGTCATATTTGGTTTTGGAGTTATCATTATAAACCTTTCATATTTAGTATGACAGTTACACTGTTATGTTGAATAAAAAAAATAACTTGTGTCTTTGCAAACCTTACAAAAGATCATTTTTCTAGTACAACTAACAAAAAACATATCTCTAGGCATTATTAGCCATTTTGCATGTGTTGTTTAGAAGTTATGTGTGAATACATTTTTATTGCTTTTTTCGCATTATCTCAGGATTCTAAGACTATTATAGTCATATTGAGTAAAAAACGACTTTTTGCATTTGCAAGATTTAAAAAAGCATACGTTTCGAGTAAAACTCCCAAAGATGCATTATTTCATGCATTATTAGCCATTTTTCATGTGTGGTGTAGGAGTTATGTTTAAATAACTGTCATATTGAGTGTTACAGTATACAGTCATATTGAGTAAAACCTCATTTTTGTATTTGCAAACCATAGAAAAACAACTGTATCTAGTAAAACTCACATGTATTCAATATCACAGGCCTTTTTAGACATTTTGCAGGTTTGGATTAGGAATTATGTTTGAATACATTTTTATTGCTTTTTTTGCATTATCTCAGGATTCTAAGTACATTACTGTCAAATTGAGTAACGAATCAAATTTTGTTTTTGCAAACCTTACCAAATGTTTTTTTTCTGGAAAACTCTCGAAGATGCATTTCTTCAGGCATTATTAGACATTTTGCATGTGTATTTTTGGAGTTATGTTTCAAAAACTGTCATTTTGAGTGTGACCAATATGAGGCCAGTAAAATCTAATACTTGTATTTGTGATTCTTTCCAAAATACCTGATTCTGCTAAAACTCACATAGATTCAATATTAAAGGCTTTTTAAGACAAATTTCATATTTGGTTTTGGAGTTATGATTATAAACCTTTCATATTTAGTATGACAGTTACACTGTTATATTGAATAAAAAAACTAACTTGTGTCTTTGCAAACCTTATAAAAGATCATTTTTCTAGTACAACTAACAAAAAACATATCTCTAGGCATTATTAGCCATTTTGCATGTGTTGTTTAGAAGTTATGTTTGAATACATTTTTATTGCTTTTTTCGCATTATCTCAGGATTCTAAGACTATTATAGTCATATTGAGTAAAAAACTACTTTTTGCATTTGCAAGATTTAAAAAAGCATATGTTTCGAGTAAAACTCCCAAAGATGCATTATTTCAGGCATTATTAGCCATTTTTCATGTGTGGTGTAGGAGTTATGTTTAAATAACTGTCATATTGAGTGTTACAGTATACAGTCATATTGAGTAAAACCTAATTTTTGTATTTGCAAACCATAGAAAAACAACTGTATCTAGTAAAACTCACATGTATTCAATATCACAGGCATTTTTAGACATTTTGCAGGTTTGGATTAGGAATTATGTTTGAATACATTTTTATTGCTTTTTTCGCATTATCTCAGGATTCTAAGACTATTATAGTCATATTGAGTAAAAAACTACTTTTTGCATTTGCAAGATTTAAAAAAGCATATGTTTCGAGTAAAACTCCCAAAGATGCATTATTTCATGCATTATTAGCCATTTTTCATGTGTGGTGTAGGAGTTATGTTTAAATAACTGTCATATTGAGTGTTACAGTATACAGTCATATTGAGTAAAACCTCATTTTTGTATTTGCAAACCATAGAAAAACAACTGTATCTAGTAAAACTCACATGTATTCAATATCACAGGCCTTTTTAGACATTTTGCAGGTTTGGATTAGGAATTATGTTTGAATACATCTTTATTGCTTTTTTCGCATTATCTCAGGATTCTAAGACTATTATAGTCATATTGAGTAAAAAACTACTTTTTGCATTTGCAAGATTTAAAAAAGCATATGTTTCGAGTAAAACTCCCAAAGATGCATTATTTCATGCATTATTAGCCATTTTTCATGTGTGGTGTAGGAGTTATGTTTAAATAACTATCATATTGAGTGTTACAGTATACAGTCATATTGAGTAAAACCTCATTTTTGTATTTGCAAACCATAGAAAATCAACTGTATCTAGTAAAACTCACATGTATTCAATATCACAGGCCTTTTTAGACATTTTGCAGGTTTGGATTAGGAATTATGTTTGAATACATTTTTATTGCTTTTTTCGCATTATCTCAGGATTCTAAGACTATTATAGTCATATTGAGTAAAAAACTACTTTTTGCATTTGCAAGATTTAAAAAAGCATATGTTTCGAGTAAAACTCCCAAAGATGCATTATTTCATGCATTATTAGCCATTTTTCATGTGTGGTGTAGGAGTTATGTTTAAATAACTGTCATATTGAGTGTTACAGTATACAGTCATATTGAGTAAAACCTCATTTTTGTATTTGCAAACCATAGAAAAACAACTGTATCTAGTAAAACTCACATGTATTCAATATCACAGGCCTTTTTAGACATTTTGCAGGTTTGGATTAGGAATTATGTTTGAATAAATTTTTATTGCTTTTTTTGCATTATCTCAGGATTCTAAGTACATTACTGTCAAATTGAGTAACGAATCAAATTTTGTTTTTGCAAACCTTACCAAATGTTTTTTTTCTGGAAAACTCTCGAAGATGCATTTCTTCAGGCATTATTAGACATTTTGCATGTGTATTTTTGGAGTTATGTTTCAAAAACTGTCATTTTGAGTGTGACCAATATGAGGCCAGTAAAATCTAATACTTGTATTTGTGATTCTTTCCAAAATACCTGATTCTGCTAAAACTCACATAGATTCAATATTAAAGGCTTTTTAAGACAAATTTCATATTTGGTTTTGGAGTTATGATTATAAACCTTTCATATTTAGTATGACAGTTACACTGTTATATTGAATAAAAAAACTAACTTGTGTCTTTGCAAACCTTATAAAAGATCATTTTTCTAGTACAACTAACAAAAAACATATCTCTAGGCATTATTAGCCATTTTGCATGTGTTGTTTAGAAGTTATGTTTGAATACATTTTTATTGCTTTTTTCGCATTATCTCAGGATTCTAAGACTATTATAGTCATATTGAGTAAAAAACTACTTTTTGCATTTGCAAGATTTAAAAAAGCATATGTTTCGAGTAAAACTCCCAAAGATGCATTATTTCATGCATTATTAGCCATTTTTCATGTGTGGTGTAGGAGTTATGTTTAAATAACTGTCATATTGAGTGTTACAGTATACAGTCATATTGAGTAAAACCTCATTTTTGTATTTGCAAACCATAGAAAAACAACTGTATCCAGTAAAACTCACATGTATTCAATATCACAGGCCTTTTTAGACATTTTGCAGGTTTGGATTAGGAATTATGTTTGAATACATTTTTATTGCTTTTTTTGCATTATCTCAGGATTCTAAGTACATTACTGTCAAATTGAGTAACGAATCAAATTTTGTTTTTGCAAACCTTACCAAATGTTTTTTTTCTGGAAAACTCTCGAAGATGCATTTCTTCAGGCATTATTAGACATTTTGCATGTGTATTTTTGGAGTTATGTTTCAAAAACTGTCATTTTGAGTGTGACCAATATGAGGCCAGTAAAATCTAATACTTGTATTTGTGATTCTTTCCAAAATACCTGATTCTGCTAAAACTCAAATAGATTCAATATTAAAGGCTTTTTAAGACAAATTTCATATTTGGTTTTGGAGTTATGATTATAAACCTTTCATATTTAGTATGACAGTTACACTGTTATATTGAATAAAAAAACTAACTTGTGTCTTTGCAAACCTTATAAAAGATCATTTTTCTAGTACAACTAACAAAAAACATATCTCTAGGCATTATTAGCCATTTTGCATGTGTTGTTTAGAAGTTATGTTTGAATACATTTTTATTGCTTTTTTCGCATTATCTCAGGATTCTAAGACTATTGTAGTCATATTGAGTAAAAAACTACTTTTTGCATTTGCAAGATTTAAAAAAGCATATGTTTCGAGTAAAACTCCCAAAGATGCATTATTTCAGGCATTATTAGCCATTTTTCATGTGTGGTGTAGGAGTTATGTTTAAATAACTGTCATATTGAGTGTTACAGTATACAGTCATATTGAGTAAAACCTAATTTTTGTATTTGCAAACCATAGAAAAACAACTGTATCTAGTAAAACTCACATGTATTCAATATCACAGGCATTTTTAGACATTTTGCAGGTTTGGATTAGGAATTATGTTTGAATACATTTTTATTGCTTTTTTCGCATTATCTCAGGATTCTAAGTACATTACTGTCAAATTGAGTAACGAATCAAATTTTGTTTTTGCAAACCTTACCAAATGTTTTTTTTTCTGGAAAACTCTCGAAGATGCATTTCTTCAGGCATTATTAGACATTTTGCATGTGTATTTTTGGAGTTATGTTTCAAAAACTGTCATTTTGAGTGTGACCAATATGAGGCCAGTAAAATCTAATATTTGTATTTGTGATTCTTTCCAAAATACCTGATTCTGCTAAAACTCACATAGATTCAATATTAAAGGCTTTTCAAGACAAATTTCATATTTAGTTTTGGAGTTATGATTATAAACCTTTCATATTTAGTATGACAGTTACACTGTTATATTGAATAAAAAAACTAACTTGTGTCTTTGCAAACCTTATAAAAGATCATTTTTCTAGTACAACTAACAAAAAACATATCTCTAGGCATTATTAGCCATTTTGCATGTGTTGTTTAGAAGTTATGTTTGAATACATTTTTATTGCTTTTTTCGCATTATCTCAGGATTCTAAGACTATTATAGTCATATTGAGTAAAAAACTACTTTTTGCATTTGCAAGATTTAAAAAAGCATATGTTTCGAGTAAAACTCCCAAAGATGCATTATTTCATGCATTATTAGCCATTTTTCATGTGTGGTGTAGGAGTTATGTTTAAATAACTGTCATATTGAGTGTTACAGTATACAGTCATATTGAGTAAAACCTAATTTTTGTATTAGCAAACCATAGAAAAACAACTGTATCTAGTAAAACTCACATGTATTCAATATCACAGGCATTTTTAGACATTTTGCAGGTTTGGATTAGGAATTATGTTTGAATACATTTTTATTGCTTTTTTCGCATTATCTCAGGATTCTAAGTACATTACTGTCAAATTGAGTAACAAATCAAATTTTGTTTTTGCAAACCTTACCAAATGTCTTTTTTTTCAGGAAAACTCTTGAAGATGCATTTCTTCAGGCATTATTAGACATTTTGCATGTGTATTTTTGGAGTTATGTTTCAAAAACTGTCATTTTGAGTGTGATCAATATGAGGCCAGTAAAATCTAATATTTGTATTTGTGATTCTTTCCAAAATACCTGATTCTGCTAAAACTCACATAGATTCAATATTAAAGGCTTTTTAAGACAAATTTCATATTTGGTTTTGGAGTTATGATTATAAACCTTTCATATTTAGTATGACAGTTACACTGTTATATTGAATAAAAAAACTAACTTGTGTCTTTGCAAACCTTATAAAAGATCATTTTTCTAGTACAACTAACAAAAAACATATCTCTAGGCATTATTAGCCATTTTGCATGTGTTGTTTAGAAGTTATGTTTGAATACATTTTTATTGCTTTTTTCGCATTATCTCAGGATTCTAAGACTATTATAGTCATATTGAGTAAAAAACTACTTTTTGCATTTGCAAGATTTAAAAAAGCATATGTTTCGAGTAAAACTCCCAAAGATGCATTATTTCAGGCATTATTAGCCATTTTTCATGTGTGGTGTAGGAGTTATGTTTAAATAACTGTCATATTGAGTGTTACAGTATACAGTCATATTGAGTAAAACCTAATTTTTGTATTTGCAAACCATAGAAAAACAACTGTATCTAGTAAAACTCACATGTATTCAATATCACAGGCATTTTTAGACATTTTGCAGGTTTGGATTAGGAATTATGTTTGAATACATTTTTATTGCTTTTTTCGCATTATCTCAGGATTCTAAGACTATTATAGTCATATTGAGTAAAAAACTACTTTTTGCATTTGCAAGATTTAAAAAAGCATATGTTTCGAGTAAAACTCCCAAAGATGCATTATTTCATGCATTATTAGCCATTTTTCATGTGTGGTGTAGGAGTTATGTTTAAATAACTGTCATATTGAGTGTTACAGTATACAGTCATATTGAGTAAAACCTCATTTTTGTATTTGCAAACCATAGAAAAACAACTGTATCTAGTAAAACTCACATGTATTCAATATCACAGGCCTTTTTAGACATTTTGCAGGTTTGGATTAGGAATTATGTTTGAATACATTTTTATTGCTTTTTTTGCATTATCTCAGGATTCTAAGTACATTACTGTCAAATTGAGTAACGAATCAAATTTTGTTTTTGCAAACCTTACCAAATGTTTTTTTTCTGGAAAACTCTCGAAGATGCATTTCTTCAGGCATTATTAGACATTTTGCATGTGTATTTTTGGAGTTATGTTTCAAAAACTGTCATTTTGAGTGTGACCAATATGAGGCCAGTAAAATCTAATACCTGTATTTGTGATTCTTTCCAAAATACCTGATTCTGCTAAAACTCACATAGATTCAATATTAAAGGCTTTTTAAGACAAATTTCATATTTGGTTTTGGAGTTATGATTATAAACCTTTCATATTTAGTATGACAGTTACACTGTTATATTGAATAAAAAAACTAACTTGTGTCTTTGCAAACCTTATAAAAGATCATTTTTCTAGTACAACTAACAAAAAACATATCTCTAGGCATTATTAGCCATTTTGCATGTGTTGTTTAGAAGTTATGTTTAAATACATTTTTATTGCTTTTTTCGCATTATCTCAGGATTCTAAGACTATTATAGTCATATTGAGTAAAAAACTACTTTTTGCATTTGCAAGATTTAAAAAAGCATATGTTTCGAGTAAAACTCCCAAAGATGCATTATTTCAGGCATTATTAGCCATTTTTCATGTGTGGTGTAGGAGTTATGTTTAAATAACTGTCATATTGAGTGTTACAGTATACAGTCATATTGAGTAAAACCTAATTTTTGTATTTGCAAACCATAGAAAAACAACTGTATCTAGTAAAACTCACATGTATTCAATATCACAGGCATTTTTAGACATTTTGCAGGTTTGGATTAGGAATTATGTTTGAATACATTTTTATTGCTTTTTTCGCATTATCTCAGGATTCTAAGTACATTACTGTCAAATTGAGTAACAAATCAAATTTTGTTTTTGCAAACCTTACCAAATGTCTTTTTTTTCAGGAAAACTCTTGAAGATGCATTTCTTCAGGCATTATTAGACATTTTGCATGTGTATTTTTGGAGTTATGTTTCAAAAACTGTCATTTTGAGTGTGATCAATATGAGGCCAGTAAAATCTAATATTTGTATTTGTGATTCTTTCCAAAATACCTGATTCTGCTAAAACTTACATAAATTCAATATTAAAGGCTTTTTAAGACAAATGTCATATTTGGTTTTGGAGTTATCATTATAAACCTTTCATATTTAGTATGACAGTTACACTGTTATGTTGAATAAAAAAAATAACTTGTGTCTTTGCAAACCTTACAAAAGATCATTTTTCTAGTACAACTAACAAAAAACATATCTCTAGGCATTATTAGCCATTTTGCATGTGTTGTTTAGAAGTTATGTGTGAATACATTTTTATTGCTTTTTTCGCATTATCTCAGGATTCTAAGACTATTATAGTCATATTGAGTAAAAAACTACTTTTTGCATTTGCAAGATTTAAAAAAGCATACGTTTCGAGTAAAACTCCCAAAGATGCATTATTTCATGCATTATTAGCCATTTTTCATGTGTGGTGTAGGAGTTATGTTTAAATAACTGTCATATTGAGTGTTACAGTATACAGTCATATTGAGTAAAACCTCATTTTTGTATTTGCAAACCATAGAAAAACAACTGTATCTAGTAAAACTCACATGTATTCAATATCACAGGCACTTTTAGACATTTTGCAGGTTTGGATTAGGAATTATGTTTGAATACATTTTTATTGCTTTTTTCGCATTATCTCAGGATTCTAAGTACATTACTGTCAAATTGAGTAACGAATCAAATTTTGTTTTTGCAAACCTTACCAAATGTTTTTTTTCTGGAAAACTCTCGAAGATGCATTTCTTCAGGCATTATTAGACATTTTGCATGTGTATTTTTGGAGTTATGTTTCAAAAACTGTCATTTTGAGTGTGACCAATATGAGGCCAGTAAAATCTAATATTTGTATTTGTGATTCTTTCCAAAATACCTGATTCTGCTAAAACTCACATAGATTCAATATTAAAGGCTTTTCAAGACAAATTTCATATTTAGTTTTGGAGTTATGATTATAAACCTTTCATATTTAGTATGACAGTTACACTGTTATATTGAATAAAAACACTAACTTGTGTCTTTGCAAACCTTATAAAAGATCATTTTTCTAGTACAACTAACAAAAAACATATCTCTAGGCATTATTAGCCATTTTGCATGTGTTGTTTAGAAGTTATGTTTGAATACATTTTTATTGCTTTTTTCGCATTATCTCAGGATTCTAAGACTATTATAGTCATATTGAGTAAAAAACTACTTTTTGCATTTGCAAGATTTAAAAAAGCATATGTTTCGAGTAAAACTCCCAAAGATGCATTATTTCATGCATTATTAGCCATTTTTCATGTGTGGTGTAGGAGTTATGTTTAAATAACTGTCATATTGAGTGTTACAGTATACAGTCATATTGAGTAAAACCTAATTTTTGTATTTGCAAACCATAGAAAAACAACTGTATCTAGTAAAACTCACATGTATTCAATATCACAGGCATTTTTAGACATTTTGCAGGTTTGGATTAGGAATTATGTTTGAATACATTTTTATTGCTTTTTTCGCATTATCTCAGGATTCTAAGTACATTACTGTCAAATTGAGTAACAAATCAAATTTTGTTTTTGCAAACCTTACCAAATGTCTTTTTTTTCAGGAAAACTCTTGAAGATGCATTTCTTCAGGCATTATTAGACATTTTGCATGTGTATTTTTGGAGTTATGTTTCAAAAACTGTCATTTTGAGTGTGATCAATATGAGGCCAGTAAAATCTAATATTTGTATTTGTGATTCTTTCCAAAATACCTGATTCTGCTAAAACTTACATAAATTCAATATTAAAGGCTTTTTAAGACAAATGTCATATTTGGTTTTGGAGTTATCATTATAAACCTTTCATATTTAGTATGACAGTTACACTGTTATGTTGAATAAAAAAAATAACTTGTGTCTTTGCAAACCTTACAAAAGATCATTTTTCTAGTACAACTAACAAAAAACATATCTCTAGGCATTATTAGCCATTTTGCATGTGTTGTTTAGAAGTTATGTGTGAATACATTTTTATTGCTTTTTTCGCATTATCTCAGGATTCTAAGACTATTATAGTCATATTGAGTAAAAAACGACTTTTTGCATTTGCAAGATTTAAAAAAGCATACGTTTCGAGTAAAACTCCCAAAGATGCATTATTTCAGGCATTATTAGCCATTTTTCATGTGTGGTGTAGGAGTTATGTTTAAATAACTGTCATATTGAGTGTTACAGTATACAGTCATATTGAGTAAAACCTCATTTTTGTATTTGCAAACCATTGAAAAACAACTGTATCTAGTAAAACTCACATGTATTCAATATCACAGGCATTTTTAGACATTTTGCAGGTTTGGATTAGGAATTATGTTTGAATACATTTTTATTGCTTTTTTGCATTATCTCAGGATTCTAAGTACATTACTGTCAAATTGAGTAACAAATCAAATTTTGTTTTTGCAAACCTTACCAAATGTTTTTTTCTGGAAAACTCTCGAAGATGCATTTCTTCAGGCATTATTAGACATTTTGCATGTGTATTTTTGGAGTTATGTTTCAAAAACTGTCATTTTGAGTGTGACCAATATGAGGCCAGTAAAATCTAATATTTGTATTTGTGATTCTTTCCAAAATACCTGATTCTGCTAAAACTTACATAAATTCAATATTAAAGGCTTTTTAAGACAAATGTCATATTTGGTTTTGGAGTTATCATTATAAACCTTTCATATTTAGTATGACAGTTACACTGTTATGTTGAATAAAAAAAATAACTTGTGTCTTTGCAAACCTTACAAAAGATCATTTTTCTAGTACAACTAACAAAAAACATATCTCTAGGCATTATTAGCCATTTTGCATGTGTTGTTTAGAAGTTATGTGTGAATACATTTTTATTGCTTTTTTCGCATTATCTCAGGATTCTAAGACTATTATAGTCATATTGAGTAAAAAACTACTTTTTGCATTTGCAAGATTTAAAAAAGCATATGTTTCGAGTAAAACTCCCAAAGATGCATTATTTCATGCATTATTAGCCATTTTTCATGTGTGGTGTAGGAGTTATGTTTAAATAACTGTCATATTGAGTGTTACAGTATACAGTCATATTGAGTAAAACCTCATTTTTGTATTTGCAAACCATAGAAAAACAACTGTATCTAGTAAAACTCACATGTATTCAATATCACAGGCCTTTTTAGACATTTTGCAGGTTTGGATTAGGAATTATGTTTGAATACATTTTTATTGCTTTTTTCGCATTATCTCAGGATTCTAAGACTATTATAGTCATATTGAGTAAAAAACTACTTTTTGCATTTGCAAGATTTAAAAAAGCATATGTTTCGAGTAAAACTCCCAAAGATGCATTATTTCAGGCATTATTAGCCATTTTTCATTTTTGGTGTAGGAGTTATGTTTAAATAACTGTCATATTGAGTGTTACAGTATACAGTCATATTGAGTAAAACCTCATTTTTGTATTTGCAAACCATAGAAAAACAACTGTATCTAGTAAAACTCACATGTATTCAATATCACAGGCATTTTTAGACATTTTGCAGGTTTGGATTAGGAATTATGTTTGAATACATTTTTATTGCTTTTTTCGCATTATCTCAGGATTCTAAGACTATTATAGTCATATTGAGTAAAAAACTACTTTTTGCATTTGCAAGATTTAAAAAAGCATATGTTTCGAGTAAAACTCCCAAAGATGCATTATTTCATGCATTATTAGCCATTTTTCATGTGTGGTGTAGGAGTTATGTTTAAATAACTGTCATATTGAGTGTTACAGTATACAGTCATATTGAGTAAAACCTCATTTTTGTATTTGCAAACCATAGAAAAACAACTGTATCTAGTAAAACTCACATGTATTCAATATCACAGGCCTTTTTAGACATTTTGCAGGTTTGGATTAGGAATTATGTTTGAATACATTTTTGTTGCTTTTTTTGCATTATCTCAGGATTCTAAGTACATTACTGTCAAATTGAGTAACGAATCAAATTTTGTTTTTGCAAACCTTACCAAATGTTTTTTTTCTGGAAAACTCTCGAAGATGCATTTCTTCAGGCATTATTAGACATTTTGCATGTGTATTTTTGGAGTTATGTTTCAAAAACTGTCATTTTGAGTGTGACCAATATGAGGCCAGTTAAATCTAATACTTGTATTTGTGATTCTTTCCAAAATACCTGATTCTGCTAAAACTCACATAGATTCAATATTAAAGGCTTTTTAAGACAAATTTCATATTTGGTTTTGGAGTTATGATTATAAACCTTTCATATTTAGTATGACAGTTACACTGTTATATTGAATAAAAAAACTAACTTGTGTCTTTGCAAACCTTATAAAAGATCATTTTTCTAGTACAACTAACAAAAAACATATCTCTAGGCATTATTAGCCATTTTGCATGTGTTGTTTAGAAGTTATGTTTGAATACATTTTTATTGCTTTTTTCGCATTATCTCAGGATTCTAAGACTATTATAGTCATATTGAGTAAAAAACTACTTTTTGCATTTGCAAGATTTAAAAAAGCATATGTTTCGAGTAAAACTCCCAAAGATGCATTATTTCAGGCATTATTAGCCATTTTTCATGTGTGGTGTAGGAGTTATGTTTAAATAACTGTCATATTGAGTGTTACAGTATACAGTCATATTGAGTAAAACCTAATTTTTGTATTTGCAAACCATAGAAAAACAACTGTATCTAGTAAAACTCACATGTATTCAATATCACAGGCATTTTTAGACATTTTGCAGGTTTGGATTAGGAATTATGTTTGAATACATTTTTATTGCTTTTTTCGCATTATCTCAGGATTCTAAGTACATTACTGTCAAATTGAGTAACGAATCAAATTTTGTTTTTGCAAACCTTACCAAATGTTTTTTTTCTGGAAAACTCTCGAAGATGCATTTCTTCAGGCATTATTAGACATTTTGCATGTGTATTTTTGGAGTTATGTTTCAAAAACTGTCATTTTGAGTGTGACCAATATGAGGCCAGTAAAATCTAATATTTGTATTTGTGATTCTTTCCAAAATACCTGATTCTGCTAAAACTCACATAGATTCAATATTAAAGGCTTTTCAAGACAAATTTCATATTTAGTTTTGGAGTTATGATTATAAACCTTTCATATTTAGTATGACAGTTACACTGTTATATTGAATAAAAAAACTAACTTGTGTCTTTGCAAACCTTATAAAAGATCATTTTTCTAGTACAACTAACAAAAAACATATCTCTAGGCATTATTAGCCATTTTGCATGTGTTGTTTAGAAGTTATGTTTGAATACATTTTTATTGCTTTTTTCGCATTATCTCAGGATTCTAAGACTATTATAGTCATATTGAGTAAAAAACTACTTTTTGCATTTGCAAGATTTAAAAAAGCATATGTTTCGAGTAAAACTCCCAAAGATGCATTATTTCATGCATTATTAGCCATTTTTCATGTGTGGTGTAGGAGTTATGTTTAAATAACTGTCATATTGAGTGTTACAGTATACAGTCATATTGAGTAAAACCTAATTTTTGTATTTGCAAACCATAGAAAAACAACTGTATCTAGTAAAACTCACATGTATTCAATATCACAGGCATTTTTAGACATTTTGCAGGTTTGGATTAGGAATTATGTTTGAATACATTTTTATTGCTTTTTTCGCATTATCTCAGGATTCTAAGTACATTACTGTCAAATTGAGTAACAAATCAAATTTTGTTTTTGCAAACCTTACCAAATGTCTTTTTTTTCAGGAAAACTCTTGAAGATGCATTTCTTCAGGCATTATTAGACATTTTGCATGTGTATTTTTGGAGTTATGTTTCAAAAACTGTCATTTTGAGTGTGATCAATATGAGGCCAGTAAAATCTAATATTTGTATTTGTGATTCTTTCCAAAATACCTGATTCTGCTAAAACTTACATAAATTCAATATTAAAGGCTTTTTAAGACAAATGTCATATTTGGTTTTGGAGTTATCATTATAAACCTTTCATATTTAGTATGACAGTTACACTGTTATGTTGAATAAAAAAAATAACTTGTGTCTTTGCAAACCTTACAAAAGATCATTTTTCTAGTACAACTAACAAAAAACATATCTCTAGGCATTATTAGCCATTTTGCATGTGTTGTTTAGAAGTTATGTGTGAATACATTTTTATTGCTTTTTTCGCATTATCTCAGGATTCTAAGACTATTATAGTCATATTGAGTAAAAAACGACTTTTTGCATTTGCAAGATTTAAAAAAGCATACGTTTCGAGTAAAACTCCCAAAGATGCATTATTTCAGGAATATTAGCCATTTTTCATGTGTGGTGTAGGAGTTATGTTTAAATAACTGTCATATTGAGTGTTACAGTATACAGTCATATTGAGTAAAACCTCATTTTTGTATTTGCAAACCATTGAAAAACAACTGTATCTAGTAAAACTCACATGTATTCAATATCACAGGCATTTTTAGACATTTTGCAGGTTTGGATTAGGAATTATGTTTGAATACATTTTTATTGCTTTTTTGCATTATCTCAGGATTCTAAGTACATTACTGTCAAATTGAGTAACAAATCAAATTTTGTTTTTGCAAACCTTACCAAATGTTTTTTTCTGGAAAACTCTCGAAGATGCATTTCTTCAGGCATTATTAGACATTTTGCATGTGTATTTTTGGAGTTATGTTTCAAAAACTGTCATTTTGAGTGTGACCAATATGAGGCCAGTAAAATCTAATATTTGTATTTGTGATTCTTTCCAAAATACCTGATTTTGCTAAAACTCACATAGATTCAATATTAAAGGCTTTTTAAGACAAATTTCATATTTGGTTTTGGAGTTATGATTATAAACCTTTCATATTTAGTATGACAGTTACACTGTTATATTGAATAAAAAAACTAACTTGTGTCTTTGCAAACCTTATAAAAGATATTTTTTCTAGTACAACTAACAAAAAAACATATCTCTAGACATTATTAGCCATTTTGCATGTGTTGTTTAGAAGTTATGTTTGAATACATTTTTATTGCTTTTTTCGCATTATCTCAGGATTCTAAGACTATTATAGTCATATTGAGTAAAAAACTACTTTTTGCATTTGCAAGATTTAAAAAAGCATATGTTTCGAGTAAAACTCCCAAAGATGCATTATTTCATGCATTATTAGCCATTTTTCATGTGTGGTGTAGGAGTTATGTTTAAATAACTGTCATATTGAGTGTTACAGTATACAGTCATATTGAGTAAAACCTCATTTTTGTATTTGCAAACCATAGAAAAACAACTGTATCTAGTAAAAATCACATGTATTCAATATCACAGGCATTTTTAGACATTTTGCAGGTTGGGATTAAGAATTATGTTTGAATACATTTTTATTGCTTTTTTCGCATTATCTCAGGATTCTAAGTACATTACTGTCAAATTGAGTAACGAATCAAATTTTGTTTTTGCAAACCTTACCAAATGTTTTTTTTCTGGAAAACTCTCGAAGATGCATTTCTTCAGGCATTATTAGACATTTTGCATGTGTATTTTTGGAGTTATGTTTCAAAAACTGTCATTTTGAGTGTGACCAATATGAGGCCAGTAAAATCTAATATTTGTATTTGTGATTCTTTCCAAAATACCTGATTCTGCTAAAACTCACATAGATTCAATATTAAAGGCTTTTTAAGACAAATTTCATATTTGGTTTTGGAGTTATGATTATAAACCTTTCATATTTAGTATGACAGTTACACTGTTATATTGAATAAAAAAACTAACTTGTGTCTTTGCAAACCTTATAAAAGATCATTTTTCTAGTACAACTAACAAAAAAACATATCTCCAGGCATTATTAGCCATTTTGCATGTGTTGTTTAGAAGTTATGTTTGAATACATTTTTATTGCTTTTTTCGCATTATCTCAGGATTCTAAGACTATTATAGTCATATTGAGTAAAAAACTACTTTTTGCATTTGCAAGATTTAAAAAAGCATATGTTTCGAGTAAAACTCCCAAAGATGCATTATTTCATGCATTATTAGCCATTTTTCATTTGTGGTGTAGGAGTTATGTTTAAATAACTGTCATATTGAGTGTTACAGTATACAGTCATATTGAGTAAAACCTCATTTTTGTATTTGCAAACCATAGAAAAACAACTGTATCTAGTAAAACTCACATGTATTCAATATCACAGGCATTTTTAGACATTTTGCAGGTTTGGATTAAGAATTATGTTTGAATACATTTTTATTGCTTTTTTCGCATTATCTCAGGATTCTAAGTACATTACTGTCAAATTGAGTAACAAATCAAATTTTGTTTTTGCAAACCTTACCAAATGTTTTTTTTTTTTTCAGGAAAACTCTCGAAGATGCATTTCTTCAGGAATTATTAGACATTTTGCATGTGTATTTTTGGAGTTATGTTTCAAAAACTGTCATTTTGAGTGTGACCAATATGAGGCCAGTAAAATCTAATACTTGTATTTGTGATTCTTTCCAAAATACCTGATTCTGCTAAAACTCACATAGATTCAATATTAAAGGCTTTTTAAGACAAATTTCATATTTGGTTTTGGAGTTATGATTATAAACCTTTCATATTTAGTATGACAGTTACACTGTTATATTGAATAAAAAAACTAACTTGTGTCTTTGCAAACCTTATAAAAGATCATTTTTCTAGTACAACTAACAAAAAACATATCTCTAGGCATTATTAGCCATTTTGCATGTGTTGTTTAGAAGTTATGTTTGAATACATTGTTATTGCTTTTTTCGCATTATCTCAGGATTCTAAGACTATTATAGTCATATTGAGTAAAAAACTACTTTTTGCATTTGCAAGATTTAAAAAAGCATATGTTTCGAGTAAAACTCCCAAAGATGCATTATTTCAGGCATTATTAGCCATTTTTCATGTGTGGTGTAGGAGTTATGTTTAAATAACTGTCATATTGAGTGTTACAGTATACAGTCATATTGAGTAAAACCTAATTTTTGTATTTGCAAACCATAGAAAAACAACTGTATCTAGTAAAACTCACATGTATTCAATATCACAGGCATTTTTAGACATTTTGCAGGTTTGGATTAGGAATTATGTTTGAATACATTTTTATTGCTTTTTTCGCATTATCTCAGGATTCTAAGTACATTACTGTCAAATTGAGTAACGAATCAAATTTTGTTTTTGCAAACCTTACCAAATGTTTTTTTTCTGGAAAACTCTCGAAGATGCATTTCTTCAGGCATTATTAGACATTTTGCATGTGTATTTTTGGAGTTATGTTTCAAAAACTGTCATTTTGAGTGTGACCAATATGAGGCCAGTAAAATCTAATATTTGTATTTGTGATTCTTTCCAAAATACCTGATTCTGCTAAAACTCACATAGATTCAATATTAAAGGCTTTTCAAGACAAATTTCATATTTAGTTTTGGAGTTATGATTATAAACCTTTCATATTTAGTATGACAGTTACACTGTTATATTGAATAAAAAAACTAACTTGTGTCTTTGCAAACCTTATAAAAGATCATTTTTCTAGTACAACTAACAAAAAACATATCTCTAGGCATTATTAGCCATTTTGCATGTGTTGTTTAGAAGTTATGTTTGAATACATTTTTATTGCTTTTTTCGCATTATCTCAGGATTCTAAGACTATTATAGTCATATTGAGTAAAAAACTACTTTTTGCATTTGCAAGATTTAAAAAAGCATATGTTTCGAGTAAAACTCCCAAAGATGCATTATTTCATGCATTATTAGCCATTTTTCATGTTTGGTGTAGGAGTTATGTTTAAATAACTGTCATATTGAGTGTTACAGTATACAGTCATATTGAGTAAAACCTCATTTTTGTATTTGCAAACCATAGAAAAACAACTGTATCTAGTAAAAATCACATGTATTCAATATCAAAGGCATTTTTAGACATTTTGCAGGTTGGGATTAAGAATTATGTTTGAATACATTTTTATTGCTTTTTTCGCATTATCTCAGGATTCTAAGTACATTACTGTCAAATTGAGTAACAAATCAAATTCTGTTTTTGCAAACCTTACCAAATGTTTTTTTTCTGGAAAACTCTCGAAGATGCATTTCTTCAGGCATTATTAGACATTTTGCATGTGTATTTTTGGAGTTATGTTTCAAAAACTGTCATTTTGAGTGTGACCAATATGAGGCCAGTAAAATCTAATATTTGTATTTGTGATTCTTTCCAAAATACCTGATTCTGCTAAAACTCACATAGATACAATATTAAAGGCTTTTTAAGACAACTTTCATATTTGGTTTTGGAGTTATGATTATAAACCTTTCATATTTAGTATGACAGTTACACTGTTATATTGAATAAAAAAAACTAACTTGTGTCTTTGCAAACCTTATAAAAGATCATTTTTCTAGTACAACTAACAAAAAAACATATCTCTAGGCATTATTAGCCATTTTGCATGTGTTGTTTAGAAGTTATGTTTGAATACATTTTTATTGCTTTTTTCGCATTATCTCAGGATTCTAAGACTGTTATAGTCATATTGAGTAAAAAACTACTTTTTGCATTTGCAAGATTTAAAAAAGCATATGTTTCGAGTAAAACTCCCAAAGATGCATTATTTCATGCATTATTAGCCATTTTTCATGTGTGGTGTAGGAGTTATGTTTAAATAACTGTCATATTGAGTGTTACAGTATACAGTCATATTGAGTAAAACCTCATTTTTGTATTTGCAAACCATAGAAAAACAACTGTATCTAGTAAAACTCACATGTATTCAATATCACAGGCATTTTTAGACATTTTGCACGTTTGGATTAGGAATTATGTTTGAATACATTTTTATTGCTTTTTTCGCATTATCTCAGGATTCTAAGTACATTACTGTCAAATTGAGTAACAAATCAAATTTTGTTTTTGTAAACCTTACCAAATGTCTTTTTTTTCAGGAAAACTCTTGAAGATGCATTTCTTCAGGCATTATTAGACATTTTGCATGTGTATTTTTGGAGTTATGTTTCAAAAACTGTCATTTTGAGTGTGATCAATATGAGGCCAGTAAAATCTAATATTTGTATTTGTGATTCTTTCCAAAATACCTGATTCTGCTAAAACTTACATAAATTCAATATTAAAGGCTTTTTAAGACAAATGTCATATTTGGTTTTGGAGTTATCATTATAAACCTTTCATATTTAGTATGACAGTTACACTGTTATGTTGAATAAAAAAAATAACTTGTGTCTTTGCAAACCTTACAAAAGATCATTTTTCTAGTACAACTAACAAAAAACATATCTCTAGGCATTATTAGCCATTTTGCATGTGTTGTTTAGAAGTTATGTGTGAATACATTTTTATTGCTTTTTTCGCATTATCTCAGGATTCTAAGACTATTATAGTCATATTGAGTAAAAAACGACTTTTTGCATTTGCAAGATTTAAAAAAGCATACGTTTCGAGTAAAACTCCCAAAGATGCATTATTTCAGGCATTATTAGCCATTTTTCATGTGTGGTGTAGGAGTTATGTTTAAATAACTGTCATATTGAGTGTTACAGTATACAGTCATATTGAGTAAAACCTCATTTTTGTATTTGCAAACCATTGAAAAACAACTGTATCTAGTAAAACTCACATGTATTCAATATCACAGGCATTTTTAGACATTTTGCAGGTTTGGATTAGGAATTATGTTTGAATACATTTTTATTGCTTTTTTGCATTATCTCAGGATTCTAAGTACATTACTGTCAAATTGAGTAACAAATCAAATTTTGTTTTTGCAAACCTTACCAAATGTTTTTTTCTGGAAAACTCTCGAAGATGCATTTCTTCAGGCATTATTAGACATTTTGCATGTGTATTTTTGGAGTTATGTTTCAAAAACTGTCATTTTGAGTGTGACCAATATGAGGCCAGTAAAATCTAATATTTGTATTTGTGATTCTTTCCAAAATACCTGATTTTGCTAAAACTCACATAGATTCAATATTAAAGGCTTTTTAAGACAAATTTCATATTTGGTTTTGGAGTTATGATTATAAACCTTTCATATTTAGTATGACAGTTACACTGTTATATTGAATAAAAAAACTAACTTGTGTCTTTGCAAACCTTATAAAAGATAATTTTTCTAGTACAACTAACAAAAAAACATATCTCTAGGCATTATTAGCCATTTTGCATGTGTTGTTTAGAAGTTATGTTTGAATACATTTTTATTGCTTTTTTCGCATTATCTCAGGATTCTAAGACTATTATAGTCATATTGAGTAAAAAACTACTTTTTGCATTTGCAAGATTTAAAAAAGCATATGTTTCGAGTAAAACTCCCAAAGATGCATTATTTCATGCATTATTAGCCATTTTTCATGTGTGGTGTAGGAGTTATGTTTAAATAACTGTCATATTGAGTGTTACAGTATACAGTCATATTGAGTAAAACCTCATTTTTGTATTTGCAAACCATTGAAAAACAACTGTATCTAGTAAAACTCACATGTATTCAATATCACAGGCCTTTTTAGACATTTTGCACGTTTGGATTAGGAATTATGTTTGAATACATTTTTATTGCTTTTTTCGCATTATCTCAGGATTCTAAGACTATTATAGTCATATTGAGTAAAAAACTACTTTTTGCATTTGCAAGATTTAAAAAAGCATATGTTTCGAGTAAAACACCCAAAGATGCATTATTTCAGGCATTATTAGCCATTTTTCATGTGTGGTGTAGGAGTTATGTTTAAATAACTGTCATATTGAGTGTTACAGTATACAGTCATATTGAGTAAAACCTAATTTTTGTATTTGCAAACCATAGAAAAACAACTGTATCTAGTAAAACTCACATGTATTCAATATCACAGGCATTTTTAGACATTTTGCAGGTTTGGATTAGGAATTATGTTTGAATACATTTTTATTGCTTTTTTCGCATTATCTCAGGATTCTAAGTACATTACTGTCAAATTGAGTAACGAATCAAATTTTGTTTTTGCAAACCTTACCAAATGTTTTTTTTCTGGAAAACTCTCGAAGATGCATTTCTTCAGGCATTATTAGACATTTTGCATGTGTATTTTTGGAGTTATGTTTCAAAAACTGTCATTTTGAGTGTGACCAATATGAGGCCAGTAAAATCTAATACTTGTATTTGTGATTCTTTCCAAAATACCTGATTCTGCTAAAACTCACATAGATTCAATATTAAAGGCTTTTTAAGACAAATTTCATATTTGGTTTTGGAGTTATGATTATAAACCTTTCATATTTAGTATGACAGTTACACTGTTATATTGAATAAAAAAACTAACTTGTGTCTTTGCAAACCTTATAAAAGATCATTTTTCTAGTACAACTAACAAAAAACATATCTCTAGGCATTATTAGCCATTTTGCATGTGTTGTTTAGAAGTTATGTTTAAATACATTTTTATTGCTTTTTTCGCATTATCTCAGGATTCTAAGACTATTATAGTCATATTGAGTAAAAAACTACTTTTTGCATTTGCAAGATTTAAAAAAGCATATGTTTCGAGTAAAACTCCCAAAGATGCATTATTTCAGGCATTATTAGCCATTTTTCATGTGTGGTGTAGGAGTTATGTTTAAATAACTGTCATATTGAGTGTTACAGTATACAGTCATATTGAGTAAAACCTAATTTTTGTATTTGCAAACCATAGAAAAACAACTGTATCTAGTAAAACTCACATGTATTCAATATCACAGGCATTTTTAGACATTTTGCAGGTTTGGATTAGGAATTATGTTTGAATACATTTTTATTGCTTTTTTCGCATTATCTCAGGATTCTAAGTACATTACTGTCAAATTGAGTAACAAATCAAATTTTGTTTTTGCAAACCTTACCAAATGTCTTTTTTTTCAGGAAAACTCTTGAAGATGCATTTCTTCAGGCATTATTAGACATTTTGCATGTGTATTTTTGGAGTTATGTTTCAAAAACTGTCATTTTGAGTGTGATCAATATGAGGCCAGTAAAATCTAATATTTGTATTTGTGATTCTTTCCAAAATACCTGATTCTGCTAAAACTTACATAAATTCAATATTAAAGGATTTTTAAGACAAATGTCATATTTGGTTTTGGAGTTATCATTATAAACCTTTCATATTTAGTATGACAGTTACACTGTTATGTTGAATAAAAAAAATAACTTGTGTCTTTGCAAACCTTACAAAAGATCATTTTTCTAGTACAACTAACAAAAAACATATCTCTAGGCATTATTAGCCATTTTGCATGTGTTGTTTAGAAGTTATGTGTGAATACATTTTTATTGCTTTTTTCGCATTATCTCAGGATTCTAAGACTATTATAGTCATATTGAGTAAAAAACGACTTTTTGCATTTGCAAGATTTAAAAAAGCATACGTTTCGAGTAAAACTCCCAAAGATGCATTATTTCATGCATTATTAGCCATTTTTCATGTGTGGTGTAGGAGTTATGTTTAAATAACTGTCATATTGAGTGTTACAGTATACAGTCATATTGAGTAAAACCTCATTTTTGTATTTGCAAACCATAGAAAAACAACTGTATCTAGTAAAACTCACATGTATTCAATATCACAGGCCTTTTTAGACATTTTGCAGGTTTGGATTAGGAATTATGTTTGAATACATTTTTATTGCTTTTTTTGCATTATCTCAGGATTCTAAGTACATTACTGTCAAATTGAGTAACGAATCAAATTTTGTTTTTGCAAACCTTACCAAATGTTTTTTTTCTGGAAAACTCTCGAAGATGCATTTCTTCAGGCATTATTAGACATTTTGCATGTGTATTTTTGGAGTTATGTTTCAAAAACTGTCATTTTGAGTGTGACCAATATGAGGCCAGTAAAATCTAATACTTGTATTTGTGATTCTTTCCAAAATACCTGATTCTGCTAAAACTCACATAGATTCAATATTAAAGGCTTTTTAAGACAAATTTCATATTTGGTTTTGGAGTTATGATTATAAACCTTTCATATTTAGTATGACAGTTACACTGTTATATTGAATAAAAAAACTAACTTGTGTCTTTGCAAACCTTATAAAAGATCATTTTTCTAGTACAACTAACAAAAAACATATCTCTAGGCATTATTAGCCATTTTGCATGTGTTGTTTAGAAGTTATGTTTGAATACATTTTTATTGCTTTTTTCGCATTATCTCAGGATTCTAAGACTATTATAGTCATATTGAGTAAAAAACTACTTTTTGCATTTGCAAGATTTAAAAAAGCATATGTTTCGAGTAAAACTCCCAAAGATGCATTATTTCAGGCATTATTAGCCATTTTTCATGTGTGGTGTAGGAGTTATGTTTAAATAACTGTCATATTGAGTGTTACAGTATACAGTCATATTGAGTAAAACCTAATTTTTGTATTTGCAAACCATAGAAAAACAACTGTATCTAGTAAAACTCACATGTATTCAATATCACAGGCATTTTTAGACATTTTGCAGGTTTGGATTAGGAATTATGTTTGAATACATTTTTATTGCTTTTTTCGCATTATCTCAGGATTCTAAGACTATTATAGTCATATTGAGTAAAAAACTACTTTTTGCATTTGCAAGATTTAAAAAAGCATATGTTTCGAGTAAAACTCCCAAAGATGCATTATTTCATGCATTATTAGCCATTTTTCATGTGTGGTGTAGGAGTTATGTTTAAATAACTGTCATATTGAGTGTTACAGTATACAGTCATATTGAGTAAAACCTCATTTTTGTATTTGCAAACCATAGAAAAACAACTGTATCTAGTAAAACTCACATGTATTCAATATCACAGGCCTTTTTAGACATTTTGCAGGTTTGGATTAGGAATTATGTTTGAATACATCTTTATTGCTTTTTTCGCATTATCTCAGGATTCTAAGACTATTATAGTCATATTGAGTAAAAAACTACTTTTTGCATTTGCAAGATTTAAAAAAGCATATGTTTCGAGTAAAACTCCCAAAGATGCATTATTTCATGCATTATTAGCCATTTTTCATGTGTGGTGTAGGAGTTATGTTTAAATAACTATTATATTGAGTGTTACAGTATACAGTCATATTGAGTAAAACCTCATTTTTGTATTTGCAAACCATAGAAAATCAACTGTATCTAGTAAAACTCACATGTATTCAATATCACAGGCCTTTTTAGACATTTTGCAGGTTTGGATTAGGAATTATGTTTGAATACATTTTTATTGCTTTTTTCGCATTATCTCAGGATTCTAAGACTATTATAGTCATATTGAGTAAAAAACTACTTTTTGCATTTGCAAGATTTAAAAAAGCATATGTTTCGAGTAAAACTCCCAAAGATGCATTATTTCATGCATTATTAGCCATTTTTCATGTGTGGTGTAGGAGTTATGTTTAAATAACTGTCATATTGAGTGTTACAGTATACAGTCATATTGAGTAAAACCTCATTTTTGTATTTGCAAACCATAGAAAAACAACTGTATCTAGTAAAACTCACATGTATTCAATATCACAGGCCTTTTTAGACATTTTGCAGGTTTGGATTAGGAATTATGTTTGAATAAATTTTTATTGCTTTTTTTGCATTATCTCAGGATTCTAAGTACATTACTGTCAAATTGAGTAACGAATCAAATTTTGTTTTTGCAAACCTTACCAAATGTTTTTTTTCTGGAAAACTCTCGAAGATGCATTTCTTCAGGCATTATTAGACATTTTGCATGTGTATTTTTGGAGTTATGTTTCAAAAACTGTCATTTTGAGTGTGACCAATATGAGGCCAGTAAAATCTAATACTTGTATTTGTGATTCTTTCCAAAATACCTGATTCTGCTAAAACTCACATAGATTCAATATTAAAGGCTTTTTAAGACAAATTTCATATTTGGTTTTGGAGTTATGATTATAAACCTTTCATATTTAGTATGACAGTTACACTGTTATATTGAATAAAAAAACTAACTTGTGTCTTTGCAAACCTTATAAAAGATATTTTTTCTAGTACAACTAACAAAAAACATATCTCTAGGCATTATTAGCCATTTTGCATGTGTTGTTTAGAAGTTATGTTTGAATACATTTTTATTGCTTTTTTCGCATTATCTCAGGATTCTAAGACTATTATAGTCATATTGAGTAAAAAACTACTTTTTGCATTTGCAAGATTTAAAAAAGCATATGTTTCGAGTAAAACTCCCAAAGATGCATTATTTCAGGCATTATTAGCCATTTTTCATGTGTGGTGTAGGAGTTATGTTTAAATAACTGTCATATTGAGTGTTACAGTATACAGTCATATTGAGTAAAACCTAATTTTTGTATTTGCAAACCATAGAAAAACAACTGTATCTAGTAAAACTCACATGTATTCAATATCACAGGCATTTTTAGACATTTTGCAGGTTTGGATTAGGAATTATGTTTGAATACATTTTTATTGCTTTTTTCGCATTATCTCAGGATTCTAAGTACATTACTGTCAAATTGAGTAACGAATCAAATTTTGTTTTTGCAAACCTTACCAAATGTTTTTTTTCTGGAAAACTCTCGAAGATGCATTTCTTCAGGCATTATTAGACATTTTGCATGTGTATTTTTGGAGTTATGTTTCAAAAACTGTCATTTTGAGTGTGACCAATATGAGGCCAGTAAAATCTAATATTTGTATTTGTGATTCTTTCCAAAATACCTGATTCTGCTAAAACTCACATAGATTCAATATTAAAGGCTTTTCAAGACAAATTTCATATTTAGTTTTGGAGTTATGATTATAAACCTTTCATATTTAGTATGACAGTTACACTGTTATATTGAATAAAAAAACTAACTTGTGTCTTTGCAAACCTTATAAAAGATCATTTTTCTAGTACAACTAACAAAAAACATATCTCTAGGCATTATTAGCCATTTTGCATGTGTTGTTTAGAAGTTATGTTTGAATACATTTTTATTGCTTTTTTCGCATTATCTCAGGATTCTAAGACTATTATAGTCATATTGAGTAAAAAACTACTTTTTGCATTTGCAAGATTTAAAAAAGCATATGTTTCGAGTAAAACTCCCAAAGATGCATTATTTCATGCATTATTAGCCATTTTTCATGTGTGGTGTAGGAGTTATGTTTAAATAACTGTCATATTGAGTGTTACAGTATACAGTCATATTGAGTAAAACCTAATTTTTGTATTTGCAAACCATAGAAAAACAACTGTATCTAGTAAAACTCACATGTATTCAATATCACAGGCATTTTTAGACATTTTGCAGGTTTGGATTAGGAATTATGTTTGAATACATTTTTATTGCTTTTTTCGCATTATCTCAGGATTCTAAGTACATTACTGTCAAATTGAGTAACAAATCAAATTTTGTTTTTGCAAACCTTACCAAATGTCTTTTTTTTCAGGAAAACTCTTGAAGATGCATTTCTTCAGGCATTATTAGACATTTTGCATGTGTATTTTTGGAGTTATGTTTCAAAAACTGTCATTTTGAGTGTGATCAATATGAGGCCAGTAAAATCTAATATTTGTATTTGTGATTCTTTCCAAAATACCTGATTCTGCTAAAACTTACATAAATTCAATATTAAAGGCTTTTTAAGACAAATGTCATATTTGGTTTTGGAGTTATCATTATAAACCTTTCATATTTAGTATGACAGTTACACTGTTATGTTGAATAAAAAAAATAACTTGTGTCTTTGCAAACCTTACAAAAGATCATTTTTCTAGTACAACTAACAAAAAACATATCTCTAGGCATTATTAGCCATTTTGCATGTGTTGTTTAGAAGTTATGTGTGAATACATTTTTATTGCTTTTTTCGCATTATCTCAGGATTCTAAGACTATTATAGTCATATTGAGTAAAAAACGACTTTTTGCATTTGCAAGATTTAAAAAAGCATACGTTTCGAGTAAAACTCCCAAAGATGCATTATTTCAGGAATATTAGCCATTTTTCATGTGTGGTGTAGGAGTTATGTTTAAATAACTGTCATATTGAGTGTTACAGTATACAGTCATATTGAGTAAAACCTCATTTTTGTATTTGCAAACCATTGAAAAACAACTGTATCTAGTAAAACTCACATGTATTCAATATCACAGGCATTTTTAGACATTTTGCAGGTTTGGATTAGGAATTATGTTTGAATACATTTTTATTGCTTTTTTGCATTATCTCAGGATTCTAAGTACATTACTGTCAAATTGAGTAACAAATCAAATTTTGTTTTTGCAAACCTTACCAAATGTTTTTTTCTGGAAAACTCTCGAAGATGCATTTCTTCAGGCATTATTAGACATTTTGCATGTGTATTTTTGGAGTTATGTTTCAAAAACTGTCATTTTGAGTGTGACCAATATGAGGCCAGTAAAATCTAATATTTGTATTTGTGATTCTTTCCAAAATACCTGATTTTGCTAAAACTCACATAGATTCAATATTAAAGGCTTTTTAAGACAAATTTCATATTTGGTTTTGGAGTTATGATTATAAACCTTTCATATTTAGTATGACAGTTACACTGTTATATTGAATAAAAAAACTAACTTGTGTCTTTGCAAACCTTATAAAAGATATTTTTTCTAGTACAACTAACAAAAAAACATATCTCTAGACATTATTAGCCATTTTGCATGTGTTGTTTAGAAGTTATGTTTGAATACATTTTTATTGCTTTTTTCGCATTATCTCAGGATTCTAAGACTATTATAGTCATATTGAGTAAAAAACTACTTTTTGCATTTGCAAGATTTAAAAAAGCATATGTTTCGAGTAAAACTCCCAAAGATGCATTATTTCATGCATTATTAGCCATTTTTCATGTGTGGTGTAGGAGTTATGTTTAAATAACTGTCATATTGAGTGTTACAGTATACAGTCATATTGAGTAAAACCTCATTTTTGTATTTGCAAACCATAGAAAAACAACTGTATCTAGTAAAAATCACATGTATTCAATATCACAGGCATTTTTAGACATTTTGCAGGTTGGGATTAAGAATTATGTTTGAATACATTTTTATTGCTTTTTTCGCATTATCTCAGGATTCTAAGTACATTACTGTCAAATTGAGTAACGAATCAAATTTTGTTTTTGCAAACCTTACCAAATGTTTTTTTTCTGGAAAACTCTCGAAGATGCATTTCTTCAGGCATTATTAGACATTTTGCATGTGTATTTTTGGAGTTATGTTTCAAAAACTGTCATTTTGAGTGTGACCAATATGAGGCCAGTAAAATCTAATATTTGTATTTGTGATTCTTTCCAAAATACCTGATTCTGCTAAAACTCACATAGATTCAATATTAAAGGCTTTTTAAGACAACTTTCATATTTGGTTTTGGAGTTATGATTATAAACCTTTCATATTTAGTATGACAGTTACACTGTTATATTGAATAAAAAAAACTAACTTGTGTCTTTGCAAACCTTATAAAAGATCATTTTTCTAGTACAACTAACAAAAAAACATATCTCTAGGCATTATTAGCCATTTTGCATGTGTTGTTTAGAAGTTATGTTTGAATACATTTTTATTGCTTTTTTCGCATTATCTCAGGATTCTAAGACTGTTATAGTCATATTGAGTAAAAAACTACTTTTTGCATTTGCAAGATTTAAAAAAGCATATGTTTCGAGTAAAACTCCCAAAGATGCATTATTTCATGCATTATTAGCCATTTTTCATGTGTGGTGTAGGAGTTATGTTTAAATAACTGTCATATTGAGTGTTACAGTATACAGTCATATTGAGTAAAACCTCATTTTTGTATTTGCAAACCATAGAAAAACAACTGTATCTAGTAAAACTCACATGTATTCAATATCACAGGCATTTTTAGACATTTTGCACGTTTGGATTAGGAATTATGTTTGAATACATTTTTATTGCTTTTTTCGCATTATCTCAGGATTCTAAGTACATTTCTGTCAAATTGAGTAACAAATCAAATTTTGTTTTTGTAAACCTTACCAAATGTCTTTTTTTTCAGGAAAACTCTTGAAGATGCATTTCTTCAGGCATTATTAGACATTTTGCATGTGTATTTTTGGAGTTATGTTTCAAAAACTGTCATTTTGAGTGTGATCAATATGAGGCCAGTAAAATCTAATATTTGTATTTGTGATTCTTTCCAAAATACCTGATTCTGCTAAAACTTACATAAATTCAATATTAAAGGCTTTTTAAGACAAATGTCATATTTGGTTTTGGAGTTATCATTATAAACCTTTCATATTTAGTATGACAGTTACACTGTTATGTTGAATAAAAAAAATAACTTGTGTCTTTGCAAACCTTACAAAAGATCATTTTTCTAGTACAACTAACAAAAAACATATCTCTAGGCATTATTAGCCATTTTGCATGTGTTGTTTAGAAGTTATGTGTGAATACATTTTTATTGCTTTTTTCGCATTATCTCAGGATTCTAAGACTATTATAGTCATATTGAGTAAAAAACGACTTTTTGCATTTGCAAGATTTAAAAAAGCATACGTTTCGAGTAAAACTCCCAAAGATGCATTATTTCAGGCATTATTAGCCATTTTTCATGTGTGGTGTAGGAGTTATGTTTAAATAACTGTCATATTGAGTGTTACAGTATACAGTCATATTGAGTAAAACCTCATTTTTGTATTTGCAAACCATTGAAAAACAACTGTATCTAGTAAAACTCACATGTATTCAATATCACAGGCATTTTTAGACATTTTGCAGGTTTGGATTAGGAATTATGTTTGAATACATTTTTATTGCTTTTTTGCATTATCTCAGGATTCTAAGTACATTACTGTCAAATTGAGTAACAAATCAAATTTTGTTTTTGCAAACCTTACCAAATGTTTTTTTCTGGAAAACTCTCGAAGATGCATTTCTTCAGGCATTATTAGACATTTTGCATGTGTATTTTTGGAGTTATGTTTCAAAAACTGTCATTTTGAGTGTGACCAATATGAGGCCAGTAAAATCTAATATTTGTATTTGTGATTCTTTCCAAAATACCTGATTTTGCTAAAACTCACATAGATTCAATATTAAAGGCTTTTTAAGACAAATTTCATATTTGGTTTTGGAGTTATGATTATAAACCTTTCATATTTAGTATGACAGTTACACTGTTATATTGAATAAAAAAACTAACTTGTGTCTTTGCAAACCTTATAAAAGATAATTTTTCTAGTACAACTAACAAAAAAACATATCTCTAGGCATTATTAGCCATTTTGCATGTGTTGTTTAGAAGTTATGTTTGAATACATTTTTATTGCTTTTTTCGCATTATCTCAGGATTCTAAGACTATTATAGTCATATTGAGTAAAAAACTACTTTTTGCATTTGCAAGATTTAAAAAAGCATATGTTTCGAGTAAAACTCCCAAAGATGCATTATTTCATGCATTATTAGCCATTTTTCATGTGTGGTGTAGGAGTTATGTTTAAATAACTGTCATATTGAGTGTTACAGTATACAGTCATATTGAGTAAAACCTCATTTTTGTATTTGCAAACCATTGAAAAACAACTGTATCTAGTAAAACTCACATGTATTCAATATCACAGGCCTTTTTAGACATTTTGCACGTTTGGATTAGGAATTATGTTTGAATACATTTTTATTGCTTTTTTCGCATTATCTCAGGATTCTAAGACTATTATAGTCATATTGAGTAAAAAACTACTTTTTGCATTTGCAAGATTTAAAAAAGCATATGTTTCGAGTAAAACACCCAAAGATGCATTATTTCAGGCATTATTAGCCATTTTTCATGTGTGGTGTAGGAGTTATGTTTAAATAACTGTCATATTGAGTGTTACAGTATACAGTCATATTGAGTAAAACCTAATTTTTGTATTTGCAAACCATAGAAAAACAACTGTATCTAGTAAAACTCACATGTATTCAATATCACAGGCATTTTTAGACATTTTGCAGGTTTGGATTAGGAATTATGTTTGAATACATTTTTATTGCTTTTTTCGCATTATCTCAGGATTCTAAGTACATTACTGTCAAATTGAGTAACGAATCAAATTTTGTTTTTGCAAACCTTACCAAATGTTTTTTTTCTGGAAAACTCTCGAAGATGCATTTCTTCAGGCATTATTAGACATTTTGCATGTGTATTTTTGGAGTTATGTTTCAAAAACTGTCATTTTGAGTGTGACCAATATGAGGCCAGTAAAATCTAATACTTGTATTTGTGATTCTTTCCAAAATACCTGATTCTGCTAAAACTCACATAGATTCAATATTAAAGGCTTTTTAAGACAAATTTCATATTTGGTTTTGGAGTTATGATTATAAACCTTTCATATTTAGTATGACAGTTACACTGTTATATTGAATAAAAAAACTAACTTGTGTCTTTGCAAACCTTATAAAAGATCATTTTTCTAGTACAACTAACAAAAAACATATCTCTAGGCATTATTAGCCATTTTGCATGTGTTGTTTAGAAGTTATGTTTAAATACATTTTTATTGCTTTTTTCGCATTATCTCAGGATTCTAAGACTATTATAGTCATATTGAGTAAAAAACTACTTTTTGCATTTGCAAGATTTAAAAAAGCATATGTTTCGAGTAAAACTCCCAAAGATGCATTATTTCAGGCATTATTAGCCATTTTTCATGTGTGGTGTAGGAGTTATGTTTAAATAACTGTCATATTGAGTGTTACAGTATACAGTCATATTGAGTAAAACCTAATTTTTGTATTTGCAAACCATAGAAAAACAACTGTATCTAGTAAAACTCACATGTATTCAATATCACAGGCATTTTTAGACATTTTGCAGGTTTGGATTAGGAATTATGTTTGAATACATTTTTATTGCTTTTTTCGCATTATCTCAGGATTCTAAGTACATTACTGTCAAATTGAGTAACAAATCAAATTTTGTTTTTGCAAACCTTACCAAATGTCTTTTTTTTCAGGAAAACTCTTGAAGATGCATTTCTTCAGGCATTATTAGACATTTTGCATGTGTATTTTTGGAGTTATGTTTCAAAAACTGTCATTTTGAGTGTGATCAATATGAGGCCAGTAAAATCTAATATTTGTATTTGTGATTCTTTCCAAAATACCTGATTCTGCTAAAACTTACATAAATTCAATATTAAAGGATTTTTAAGACAAATGTCATATTTGGTTTTGGAGTTATCATTATAAACCTTTCATATTTAGTATGACAGTTACACTGTTATGTTGAATAAAAAAAATAACTTGTGTCTTTGCAAACCTTACAAAAGATCATTTTTCTAGTACAACTAACAAAAAACATATCTCTAGGCATTATTAGCCATTTTGCATGTGTTGTTTAGAAGTTATGTGTGAATACATTTTTATTGCTTTTTTCGCATTATCTCAGGATTCTAAGACTATTATAGTCATATTGAGTAAAAAACGACTTTTTGCATTTGCAAGATTTAAAAAAGCATACGTTTCGAGTAAAACTCCCAAAGATGCATTATTTCATGCATTATTAGCCATTTTTCATGTGTGGTGTAGGAGTTATGTTTAAATAACTGTCATATTGAGTGTTACAGTATACAGTCATATTGAGTAAAACCTCATTTTTGTATTTGCAAACCATAGAAAAACAACTGTATCTAGTAAAACTCACATGTATTCAATATCACAGGCATTTTTAGACATTTTGCACGTTTGGATTAGGAATTATGTTTGAATACATTTTTATTGCTTTTTTCGCATTATCTCAGGATTCTAAGTACATTTCTGTCAAATTGAGTAACAAATCAAATTTTGTTTTTGTAAACCTTACCAAATGTCTTTTTTTTCAGGAAAACTCTTGAAGATGCATTTCTTCAGGCATTATTAGACATTTTGCATGTGTATTTTTGGAGTTATGTTTCAAAAACTGTCATTTTGAGTGTGATCAATATGAGGCCAGTAAAATCTAATATTTGTATTTGTGATTCTTTCCAAAATACCTGATTCTGCTAAAACTTACATAAATTCAATATTAAAGGCTTTTTAAGACAAATGTCATATTTGGTTTTGGAGTTATCATTATAAACCTTTCATATTTAGTATGACAGTTACACTGTTATGTTGAATAAAAAAAATAACTTGTGTCTTTGCAAACCTTACAAAAGATCATTTTTCTAGTACAACTAACAAAAAACATATCTCTAGGCATTATTAGCCATTTTGCATGTGTTGTTTAGAAGTTATGTGTGAATACATTTTTATTGCTTTTTTCGCATTATCTCAGGATTCTAAGACTATTATAGTCATATTGAGTAAAAAACGACTTTTTGCATTTGCAAGATTTAAAAAAGCATACGTTTCGAGTAAAACTCCCAAAGATGCATTATTTCAGGCATTATTAGCCATTTTTCATGTGTGGTGTAGGAGTTATGTTTAAATAACTGTCATATTGAGTGTTACAGTATACAGTCATATTGAGTAAAACCTCATTTTTGTATTTGCAAACCATTGAAAAACAACTGTATCTAGTAAAACTCACATGTATTCAATATCACAGGCATTTTTAGACATTTTGCAGGTTTGGATTAGGAATTATGTTTGAATACATTTTTATTGCTTTTTTGCATTATCTCAGGATTCTAAGTACATTACTGTCAAATTGAGTAACAAATCAAATTTTGTTTTTGCAAACCTTACCAAATGTTTTTTTCTGGAAAACTCTCGAAGATGCATTTCTTCAGGCATTATTAGACATTTTGCATGTGTATTTTTGGAGTTATGTTTCAAAAACTGTCATTTTGAGTGTGACCAATATGAGGCCAGTAAAATCTAATATTTGTATTTGTGATTCTTTCCAAAATACCTGATTTTGCTAAAACTCACATAGATTCAATATTAAAGGCTTTTTAAGACAAATTTCATATTTGGTTTTGGAGTTATGATTATAAACCTTTCATATTTAGTATGACAGTTACACTGTTATATTGAATAAAAAAACTAACTTGTGTCTTTGCAAACCTTATAAAAGATAATTTTTCTAGTACAACTAACAAAAAAACATATCTCTAGGCATTATTAGCCATTTTGCATGTGTTGTTTAGAAGTTATGTTTGAATACATTTTTATTGCTTTTTTCGCATTATCTCAGGATTCTAAGACTATTATAGTCATATTGAGTAAAAAACTACTTTTTGCATTTGCAAGATTTAAAAAAGCATATGTTTCGAGTAAAACTCCCAAAGATGCATTATTTCATGCATTATTAGCCATTTTTCATGTGTGGTGTAGGAGTTATGTTTAAATAACTGTCATATTGAGTGTTACAGTATACAGTCATATTGAGTAAAACCTCATTTTTGTATTTGCAAACCATTGAAAAACAACTGTATCTAGTAAAACTCACATGTATTCAATATCACAGGCCTTTTTAGACATTTTGCACGTTTGGATTAGGAATTATGTTTGAATACATTTTTATTGCTTTTTTCGCATTATCTCAGGATTCTAAGACTATTATAGTCATATTGAGTAAAAAACTACTTTTTGCATTTGCAAGATTTAAAAAAGCATATGTTTCGAGTAAAACACCCAAAGATGCATTATTTCAGGCATTATTAGCCATTTTTCATGTGTGGTGTAGGAGTTATGTTTAAATAACTGTCATATTGAGTGTTACAGTATACAGTCATATTGAGTAAAACCTAATTTTTGTATTTGCAAACCATAGAAAAACAACTGTATCTAGTAAAACTCACATGTATTCAATATCACAGGCATTTTTAGACATTTTGCAGGTTTGGATTAGGAATTATGTTTGAATACATTTTTATTGCTTTTTTCGCATTATCTCAGGATTCTAAGTACATTACTGTCAAATTGAGTAACGAATCAAATTTTGTTTTTGCAAACCTTACCAAATGTTTTTTTTCTGGAAAACTCTCGAAGATGCATTTCTTCAGGCATTATTAGACATTTTGCATGTGTATTTTTGGAGTTATGTTTCAAAAACTGTCATTTTGAGTGTGACCAATATGAGGCCAGTAAAATCTAATACTTGTATTTGTGATTCTTTCCAAAATACCTGATTCTGCTAAAACTCACATAGATTCAATATTAAAGGCTTTTTAAGACAAATTTCATATTTGGTTTTGGAGTTATGATTATAAACCTTTCATATTTAGTATGACAGTTACACTGTTATATTGAATAAAAAAACTAACTTGTGTCTTTGCAAACCTTATAAAAGATCATTTTTCTAGTACAACTAACAAAAAACATATCTCTAGGCATTATTAGCCATTTTGCATGTGTTGTTTAGAAGTTATGTTTAAATACATTTTTATTGCTTTTTTCGCATTATCTCAGGATTCTAAGACTATTATAGTCATATTGAGTAAAAAACTACTTTTTGCATTTGCAAGATTTAAAAAAGCATATGTTTCGAGTAAAACTCCCAAAGATGCATTATTTCAGGCATTATTAGCCATTTTTCATGTGTGGTGTAGGAGTTATGTTTAAATAACTGTCATATTGAGTGTTACAGTATACAGTCATATTGAGTAAAACCTAATTTTTGTATTTGCAAACCATAGAAAAACAACTGTATCTAGTAAAACTCACATGTATTCAATATCACAGGCATTTTTAGACATTTTGCAGGTTTGGATTAGGAATTATGTTTGAATACATTTTTATTGCTTTTTTCGCATTATCTCAGGATTCTAAGTACATTACTGTCAAATTGAGTAACAAATCAAATTTTGTTTTTGCAAACCTTACCAAATGTCTTTTTTTTCAGGAAAACTCTTGAAGATGCATTTCTTCAGGCATTATTAGACATTTTGCATGTGTATTTTTGGAGTTATGTTTCAAAAACTGTCATTTTGAGTGTGATCAATATGAGGCCAGTAAAATCTAATATTTGTATTTGTGATTCTTTCCAAAATACCTGATTCTGCTAAAACTTACATAAATTCAATATTAAAGGATTTTTAAGACAAATGTCATATTTGGTTTTGGAGTTATCATTATAAACCTTTCATATTTAGTATGACAGTTACACTGTTATGTTGAATAAAAAAAATAACTTGTGTCTTTGCAAACCTTACAAAAGATCATTTTTCTAGTACAACTAACAAAAAACATATCTCTAGGCATTATTAGCCATTTTGCATGTGTTGTTTAGAAGTTATGTGTGAATACATTTTTATTGCTTTTTTCGCATTATCTCAGGATTCTAAGACTATTATAGTCATATTGAGTAAAAAACGACTTTTTGCATTTGCAAGATTTAAAAAAGCATACGTTTCGAGTAAAACTCCCAAAGATGCATTATTTCATGCATTATTAGCCATTTTTCATGTGTGGTGTAGGAGTTATGTTTAAATAACTGTCATATTGAGTGTTACAGTATACAGTCATATTGAGTAAAACCTCATTTTTGTATTTGCAAACCATAGAAAAACAACTGTATCTAGTAAAACTCACATGTATTCAATATCACAGGCCTTTTTAGACATTTTGCAGGTTTGGATTAGGAATTATGTTTGAATACATTTTTATTGCTTTTTTTGCATTATCTCAGGATTCTAAGTACATTACTGTCAAATTGAGTAACGAATCAAATTTTGTTTTTGCAAACCTTACCAAATGTTTTTTTTCTGGAAAACTCTCGAAGATGCATTTCTTCAGGCATTATTAGACATTTTGCATGTGTATTTTTGGAGTTATGTTTCAAAAACTGTCATTTTGAGTGTGACCAATATGAGGCCAGTAAAATCTAATACTTGTATTTGTGATTCTTTCCAAAATACCTGATTCTGCTAAAACTCACATAGATTCAATATTAAAGGCTTTTTAAGACAAATTTCATATTTGGTTTTGGAGTTATGATTATAAACCTTTCATATTTAGTATGACAGTTACACTGTTATATTGAATAAAAAAACTAACTTGTGTCTTTGCAAACCTTATAAAAGATCATTTTTCTAGTACAACTAACAAAAAACATATCTCTAGGCATTATTAGCCATTTTGCATGTGTTGTTTAGAAGTTATGTTTGAATACATTTTTATTGCTTTTTTCGCATTATCTCAGGATTCTAAGACTATTATAGTCATATTGAGTAAAAAACTACTTTTTGCATTTGCAAGATTTAAAAAAGCATATGTTTCGAGTAAAACTCCCAAAGATGCATTATTTCAGGCATTATTAGCCATTTTTCATGTGTGGTGTAGGAGTTATGTTTAAATAACTGTCATATTGAGTGTTACAGTATACAGTCATATTGAGTAAAACCTAATTTTTGTATTTGCAAACCATAGAAAAACAACTGTATCTAGTAAAACTCACATGTATTCAATATCACAGGCATTTTTAGACATTTTGCAGGTTTGGATTAGGAATTATGTTTGAATACATTTTTATTGCTTTTTTCGCATTATCTCAGGATTCTAAGACTATTATAGTCATATTGAGTAAAAAACTACTTTTTGCATTTGCAAGATTTAAAAAAGCATATGTTTCGAGTAAAACTCCCAAAGATGCATTATTTCATGCATTATTAGCCATTTTTCATGTGTGGTGTAGGAGTTATGTTTAAATAACTGTCATATTGAGTGTTACAGTATACAGTCATATTGAGTAAAACCTCATTTTTGTATTTGCAAACCATAGAAAAACAACTGTATCTAGTAAAACTCACATGTATTCAATATCACAGGCCTTTTTAGACATTTTGCAGGTTTGGATTAGGAATTATGTTTGAATACATCTTTATTGCTTTTTTCGCATTATCTCAGGATTCTAAGACTATTATAGTCATATTGAGTAAAAAACTACTTTTTGCATTTGCAAGATTTAAAAAAGCATATGTTTCGAGTAAAACTCCCAAAGATGCATTATTTCATGCATTATTAGCCATTTTTCATGTGTGGTGTAGGAGTTATGTTTAAATAACTATCATATTGAGTGTTACAGTATACAGTCATATTGAGTAAAACCTCATTTTTGTATTTGCAAACCATAGAAAATCAACTGTATCTAGTAAAACTCACATGTATTCAATATCACAGGCCTTTTTAGACATTTTGCAGGTTTGGATTAGGAATTATGTTTGAATACATTTTTATTGCTTTTTTCGCATTATCTCAGGATTCTAAGACTATTATAGTCATATTGAGTAAAAAACTACTTTTTGCATTTGCAAGATTTAAAAAAGCATATGTTTCGAGTAAAACTCCCAAAGATGCATTATTTCATGCATTATTAGCCATTTTTCATGTGTGGTGTAGGAGTTATGTTTAAATAACTGTCATATTGAGTGTTACAGTATACAGTCATATTGAGTAAAACCTCATTTTTGTATTTGCAAACCATAGAAAAACAACTGTATCTAGTAAAACTCACATGTATTCAATATCACAGGCCTTTTTAGACATTTTGCAGGTTTGGATTAGGAATTATGTTTGAATAAATTTTTATTGCTTTTTTTGCATTATCTCAGGATTCTAAGTACATTACTGTCAAATTGAGTAACGAATCAAATTTTGTTTTTGCAAACCTTACCAAATGTTTTTTTTCTGGAAAACTCTCGAAGATGCATTTCTTCAGGCATTATTAGACATTTTGCATGTGTATTTTTGGAGTTATGTTTCAAAAACTGTCATTTTGAGTGTGACCAATATGAGGCCAGTAAAATCTAATACTTGTATTTGTGATTCTTTCCAAAATACCTGATTCTGCTAAAACTCACATAGATTCAATATTAAAGGCTTTTTAAGACAAATTTCATATTTGGTTTTGGAGTTATGATTATAAACCTTTCATATTTAGTATGACAGTTACACTGTTATATTGAATAAAAAAACTAACTTGTGTCTTTGCAAACCTTATAAAAGATCATTTTTCTAGTACAACTAACAAAAAACATATCTCTAGGCATTATTAGCCATTTTGCATGTGTTGTTTAGAAGTTATGTTTGAATACATTTTTATTGCTTTTTTCGCATTATCTCAGGATTCTAAGACTATTATAGTCATATTGAGTAAAAAACTACTTTTTGCATTTGCAAGATTTAAAAAAGCATATGTTTCGAGTAAAACTCCCAAAGATGCATTATTTCATGCATTATTAGCCATTTTTCATGTGTGGTGTAGGAGTTATGTTTAAATAACTGTCATATTGAGTGTTACAGTATACAGTCATATTGAGTAAAACCTCATTTTTGTATTTGCAAACCATAGAAAAACAACTGTATCCAGTAAAACTCACATGTATTCAATATCACAGGCCTTTTTAGACATTTTGCAGGTTTGGATTAGGAATTATGTTTGAATACATTTTTATTGCTTTTTTTGCATTATCTCAGGATTCTAAGTACATTACTGTCAAATTGAGTAACGAATCAAATTTTGTTTTTGCAAACCTTACCAAATGTTTTTTTTCTGGAAAACTCTCGAAGATGCATTTCTTCAGGCATTATTAGACATTTTGCATGTGTATTTTTGGAGTTATGTTTCAAAAACTGTCATTTTGAGTGTGACCAATATGAGGCCAGTAAAATCTAATACTTGTATTTGTGATTCTTTCCAAAATACCTGATTCTGCTAAAACTCACATAGATTCAATATTAAAGGCTTTTTAAGACAAATTTCATATTTGGTTTTGGAGTTATGATTATAAACCTTTCATATTTAGTATGACAGTTACACTGTTATATTGAATAAAAAAACTAACTTGTGTCTTTGCAAACCTTATAAAAGATCATTTTTCTAGTACAACTAACAAAAAACATATCTCTAGGCATTATTAGCCATTTTGCATGTGTTGTTTAGAAGTTATGTTTGAATACATTTTTATTGCTTTTTTCGCATTATCTCAGGATTCTAAGACTATTATAGTCATATTGAGTAAAAAACTACTTTTTGCATTTGCAAGATTTAAAAAAGCATATGTTTCGAGTAAAACTCCCAAAGATGCATTATTTCAGGCATTATTAGCCATTTTTCATGTGTGGTGTAGGAGTTATGTTTAAATAACTGTCATATTGAGTGTTACAGTATACAGTCATATTGAGTAAAACCTAATTTTTGTATTTGCAAACCATAGAAAAACAACTGTATCTAGTAAAACTCACATGTATTCAATATCACAGGCATTTTTAGACATTTTGCAGGTTTGGATTAGGAATTATGTTTGAATACATTTTTATTGCTTTTTTCGCATTATCTCAGGATTCTAAGACTATTATAGTCATATTGAGTAAAAAACTACTTTTTGCATTTGCAAGATTTAAAAAAGCATATGTTTCGAGTAAAACTCCCAAAGATGCATTATTTCATGCATTATTAGCCATTTTTCATGTGTGGTGTAGGAGTTATGTTTAAATAACTGTCATATTGAGTGTTACAGTATACAGTCATATTGAGTAAAACCTCATTTTTGTATTTGCAAACCATAGAAAAACAACTGTATCTAGTAAAACTCACATGTATTCAATATCACAGGCCTTTTTAGACATTTTGCAGGTTTGGATTAGGAATTATGTTTGAATACATTTTTATTGCTTTTTTTGCATTATCTCAGGATTCTAAGTACATTACTGTCAAATTGAGTAACGAATCAAATTTTGTTTTTGCAAACCTTACCAAATGTTTTTTTTCTGGAAAACTCTCGAAGATGCATTTCTTCAGGCATTATTAGACATTTTGCATGTGTATTTTTGGAGTTATGTTTCAAAAACTGTCATTTTGAGTGTGACCAATATGAGGCCAGTAAAATCTAATACTTGTATTTGTGATTCTTTCCAAAATACCTGATTCTGCTAAAACTCACATAGATTCAATATTAAAGGCTTTTTAAGACAAATTTCATATTTGGTTTTGGAGTTATGATTATAAACCTTTCATATTTAGTATGACAGTTACACTGTTATATTGAATAAAAAAACTAACTTGTGTCTTTGCAAACCTTATAAAAGATATTTTTTCTAGTACAACTAACAAAAAACATATCTCTAGGCATTATTAGCCATTTTGCATGTGTTGTTTAGAAGTTATGTTTGAATACATTTTTATTGCTTTTTTCGCATTATCTCAGGATTCTAAGACTATTATAGTCATATTGAGTAAAAAACTACTTTTTGCATTTGCAAGATTTAAAAAAGCATATGTTTCGAGTAAAACTCCCAAAGATGCATTATTTCAGGCATTATTAGCCATTTTTCATGTGTGGTGTAGGAGTTATGTTTAAATAACTGTCATATTGAGTGTTACAGTATACAGTCATATTGAGTAAAACCTAATTTTTGTATTTGCAAACCATAGAAAAACAACTGTATCTAGTAAAACTCACATGTATTCAATATCACAGGCATTTTTAGACATTTTGCAGGTTTGGATTAGGAATTATGTTTGAATACATTTTTATTGCTTTTTTCGCATTATCTCAGGATTCTAAGTACATTACTGTCAAATTGAGTAACGAATCAAATTTTGTTTTTGCAAACCTTACCAAATGTTTTTTTTCTGGAAAACTCTCGAAGATGCATTTCTTCAGGCATTATTAGACATTTTGCATGTGTATTTTTGGAGTTATGTTTCAAAAACTGTCATTTTGAGTGTGACCAATATGAGGCCAGTAAAATCTAATATTTGTATTTGTGATTCTTTCCAAAATACCTGATTCTGCTAAAACTCACATAGATTCAATATTAAAGGCTTTTCAAGACAAATTTCATATTTAGTTTTGGAGTTATGATTATAAACCTTTCATATTTAGTATGACAGTTACACTGTTATATTGAATAAAAAAACTAACTTGTGTCTTTGCAAACCTTATAAAAGATCATTTTTCTAGTACAACTAACAAAAAACATATCTCTAGGCATTATTAGCCATTTTGCATGTGTTGTTTAGAAGTTATGTTTGAATACATTTTTATTGCTTTTTTCGCATTATCTCAGGATTCTAAGACTATTATAGTCATATTGAGTAAAAAACTACTTTTTGCATTTGCAAGATTTAAAAAAGCATATGTTTCGAGTAAAACTCCCAAAGATGCATTATTTCATGCATTATTAGCCATTTTTCATGTGTGGTGTAGGAGTTATGTTTAAATAACTGTCATATTGAGTGTTACAGTATACAGTCATATTGAGTAAAACCTAATTTTTGTATTTGCAAACCATAGAAAAACAACTGTATCTAGTAAAACTCACATGTATTCAATATCACAGGCATTTTTAGACATTTTGCAGGTTTGGATTAGGAATTATGTTTGAATACATTTTTATTGCTTTTTTCGCATTATCTCAGGATTCTAAGTACATTACTGTCAAATTGAGTAACAAATCAAATTTTGTTTTTGCAAACCTTACCAAATGTCTTTTTTTTCAGGAAAACTCTTGAAGATGCATTTCTTCAGGCATTATTAGACATTTTGCATGTGTATTTTTGGAGTTATGTTTCAAAAACTGTCATTTTGAGTGTGATCAATATGAGGCCAGTAAAATCTAATATTTGTATTTGTGATTCTTTCCAAAATACCTGATTCTGCTAAAACTTACATAAATTCAATATTAAAGGCTTTTTAAGACAAATGTCATATTTGGTTTTGGAGTTATCATTATAAACCTTTCATATTTAGTATGACAGTTACACTGTTATGTTGAATAAAAAAAATAACTTGTGTCTTTGCAAACCTTACAAAAGATCATTTTTCTAGTACAACTAACAAAAAACATATCTCTAGGCATTATTAGCCATTTTGCATGTGTTGTTTAGAAGTTATGTGTGAATACATTTTTATTGCTTTTTTCGCATTATCTCAGGATTCTAAGACTATTATAGTCATATTGAGTAAAAAACGACTTTTTGCATTTGCAAGATTTAAAAAAGCATACGTTTCGAGTAAAACTCCCAAAGATGCATTATTTCATGCATTATTAGCCATTTTTCATGTGTGGTGTAGGAGTTATGTTTAAATAACTGTCATATTGAGTGTTACAGTATACAGTCATATTGAGTAAAACCTCATTTTTGTATTTGCAAACCATAGAAAAACAACTGTATCTAGTAAAACTCACATGTATTCAATATCACAGGCCTTTTTAGACATTTTGCAGGTTTGGATTAGGAATTATGTTTGAATACATTTTTATTGCTTTTTTTGCATTATCTCAGGATTCTAAGTACATTACTGTCAAATTGAGTAACGAATCAAATTTTGTTTTTGCAAACCTTACCAAATGTTTTTTTTCTGGAAAACTCTCGAAGATGCATTTCTTCAGGCATTATTAGACATTTTGCATGTGTATTTTTGGAGTTATGTTTCAAAAACTGTCATTTTGAGTGTGACCAATATGAGGCCAGTAAAATCTAATACTTGTATTTGTGATTCTTTCCAAAATACCTGATTCTGCTAAAACTCACATAGATTCAATATTAAAGGCTTTTTAAGACAAATTTCATATTTGGTTTTGGAGTTATGATTATAAACCTTTCATATTTAGTATGACAGTTACACTGTTATATTGAATAAAAAAACTAACTTGTGTCTTTGCAAACCTTATAAAAGATCATTTTTCTAGTACAACTAACAAAAAACATATCTCTAGGCATTATTAGCCATTTTGCATGTGTTGTTTAGAAGTTATGTTTGAATACATTTTTATTGCTTTTTTCGCATTATCTCAGGATTCTAAGACTATTATAGTCATATTGAGTAAAAAACTACTTTTTGCATTTGCAAGATTTAAAAAAGCATATGTTTCGAGTAAAACTCCCAAAGATGCATTATTTCAGGCATTATTAGCCATTTTTCATGTGTGGTGTAGGAGTTATGTTTAAATAACTGTCATATTGAGTGTTACAGTATACAGTCATATTGAGTAAAACCTAATTTTTGTATTTGCAAACCATAGAAAAACAACTGTATCTAGTAAAACTCACATGTATTCAATATCACAGGCATTTTTAGACATTTTGCAGGTTTGGATTAGGAATTATGTTTGAATACATTTTTATTGCTTTTTTCGCATTATCTCAGGATTCTAAGACTATTATAGTCATATTGAGTAAAAAACTACTTTTTGCATTTGCAAGATTTAAAAAAGCATATGTTTCGAGTAAAACTCCCAAAGATGCATTATTTCATGCATTATTAGCCATTTTTCATGTGTGGTGTAGGAGTTATGTTTAAATAACTGTCATATTGAGTGTTACAGTATACAGTCATATTGAGTAAAACCTCATTTTTGTATTTGCAAACCATAGAAAAACAACTGTATCTAGTAAAACTCACATGTATTCAATATCACAGGCCTTTTTAGACATTTTGCAGGTTTGGATTAGGAATTATGTTTGAATACATCTTTATTGCTTTTTTCGCATTATCTCAGGATTCTAAGACTATTATAGTCATATTGAGTAAAAAACTACTTTTTGCATTTGCAAGATTTAAAAAAGCATATGTTTCGAGTAAAACTCCCAAAGATGCATTATTTCATGCATTATTAGCCATTTTTCATGTGTGGTGTAGGAGTTATGTTTAAATAACTATCATATTGAGTGTTACAGTATACAGTCATATTGAGTAAAACCTCATTTTTGTATTTGCAAACCATAGAAAATCAACTGTATCTAGTAAAACTCACATGTATTCAATATCACAGGCCTTTTTAGACATTTTGCAGGTTTGGATTAGGAATTATGTTTGAATACATTTTTATTGCTTTTTTCGCATTATCTCAGGATTCTAAGACTATTATAGTCATATTGAGTAAAAAACTACTTTTTGCATTTGCAAGATTTAAAAAAGCATATGTTTCGAGTAAAACTCCCAAAGATGCATTATTTCATGCATTATTAGCCATTTTTCATGTGTGGTGTAGGAGTTATGTTTAAATAACTGTCATATTGAGTGTTACAGTATACAGTCATATTGAGTAAAACCTCATTTTTGTATTTGCAAACCATAGAAAAACAACTGTATCTAGTAAAACTCACATGTATTCAATATCACAGGCCTTTTTAGACATTTTGCAGGTTTGGATTAGGAATTATGTTTGAATAAATTTTTATTGCTTTTTTTGCATTATCTCAGGATTCTAAGTACATTACTGTCAAATTGAGTAACGAATCAAATTTTGTTTTTGCAAACCTTACCAAATGTTTTTTTTCTGGAAAACTCTCGAAGATGCATTTCTTCAGGCATTATTAGACATTTTGCATGTGTATTTTTGGAGTTATGTTTCAAAAACTGTCATTTTGAGTGTGACCAATATGAGGCCAGTAAAATCTAATACTTGTATTTGTGATTCTTTCCAAAATACCTGATTCTGCTAAAACTCACATAGATTCAATATTAAAGGCTTTTTAAGACAAATTTCATATTTGGTTTTGGAGTTATGATTATAAACCTTTCATATTTAGTATGACAGTTACACTGTTATATTGAATAAAAAAACTAACTTGTGTCTTTGCAAACCTTATAAAAGATCATTTTTCTAGTACAACTAACAAAAAACATATCTCTAGGCATTATTAGCCATTTTGCATGTGTTGTTTAGAAGTTATGTTTGAATACATTTTTATTGCTTTTTTCGCATTATCTCAGGATTCTAAGACTATTATAGTCATATTGAGTAAAAAACTACTTTTTGCATTTGCAAGATTTAAAAAAGCATATGTTTCGAGTAAAACTCCCAAAGATGCATTATTTCATGCATTATTAGCCATTTTTCATGTGTGGTGTAGGAGTTATGTTTAAATAACTGTCATATTGAGTGTTACAGTATACAGTCATATTGAGTAAAACCTCATTTTTGTATTTGCAAACCATAGAAAAACAACTGTATCCAGTAAAACTCACATGTATTCAATATCACAGGCCTTTTTAGACATTTTGCAGGTTTGGATTAGGAATTATGTTTGAATACATTTTTATTGCTTTTTTTGCATTATCTCAGGATTCTAAGTACATTACTGTCAAATTGAGTAACGAATCAAATTTTGTTTTTGCAAACCTTACCAAATGTTTTTTTTCTGGAAAACTCTCGAAGATGCATTTCTTCAGGCATTATTAGACATTTTGCATGTGTATTTTTGGAGTTATGTTTCAAAAACTGTCATTTTGAGTGTGACCAATATGAGGCCAGTAAAATCTAATACTTGTATTTGTGATTCTTTCCAAAATACCTGATTCTGCTAAAACTCACATAGATTCAATATTAAAGGCTTTTTAAGACAAATTTCATATTTGGTTTTGGAGTTATGATTATAAACCTTTCATATTTAGTATGACAGTTACACTGTTATATTGAATAAAAAAACTAACTTGTGTCTTTGCAAACCTTATAAAAGATCATTTTTCTAGTACAACTAACAAAAAACATATCTCTAGGCATTATTAGCCATTTTGCATGTGTTGTTTAGAAGTTATGTTTGAATACATTTTTATTGCTTTTTTCGCATTATCTCAGGATTCTAAGACTATTATAGTCATATTGAGTAAAAAACTACTTTTTGCATTTGCAAGATTTAAAAAAGCATATGTTTCGAGTAAAACTCCCAAAGATGCATTATTTCAGGCATTATTAGCCATTTTTCATGTGTGGTGTAGGAGTTATGTTTAAATAACTGTCATATTGAGTGTTACAGTATACAGTCATATTGAGTAAAACCTAATTTTTGTATTTGCAAACCATAGAAAAACAACTGTATCTAGTAAAACTCACATGTATTCAATATCACAGGCATTTTTAGACATTTTGCAGGTTTGGATTAGGAATTATGTTTGAATACATTTTTATTGCTTTTTTCGCATTATCTCAGGATTCTAAGACTATTATAGTCATATTGAGTAAAAAACTACTTTTTGCATTTGCAAGATTTAAAAAAGCATATGTTTCGAGTAAAACTCCCAAAGATGCATTATTTCATGCATTATTAGCCATTTTTCATGTGTGGTGTAGGAGTTATGTTTAAATAACTGTCATATTGAGTGTTACAGTATACAGTCATATTGAGTAAAACCTCATTTTTGTATTTGCAAACCATAGAAAAACAACTGTATCTAGTAAAACTCACATGTATTCAATATCACAGGCCTTTTTAGACATTTTGCAGGTTTGGATTAGGAATTATGTTTGAATACATTTTTATTGCTTTTTTTGCATTATCTCAGGATTCTAAGTACATTACTGTCAAATTGAGTAACGAATCAAATTTTGTTTTTGCAAACCTTACCAAATGTTTTTTTTCTGGAAAACTCTCGAAGATGCATTTCTTCAGGCATTATTAGACATTTTGCATGTGTATTTTTGGAGTTATGTTTCAAAAACTGTCATTTTGAGTGTGACCAATATGAGGCCAGTAAAATCTAATACTTGTATTTGTGATTCTTTCCAAAATACCTGATTCTGCTAAAACTCACATAGATTCAATATTAAAGGCTTTTTAAGACAAATTTCATATTTGGTTTTGGAGTTATGATTATAAACCTTTCATATTTAGTATGACAGTTACACTGTTATATTGAATAAAAAAACTAACTTGTGTCTTTGCAAACCTTATAAAAGATATTTTTTCTAGTACAACTAACAAAAAACATATCTCTAGGCATTATTAGCCATTTTGCATGTGTTGTTTAGAAGTTATGTTTGAATACATTTTTATTGCTTTTTTCGCATTATCTCAGGATTCTAAGACTATTATAGTCATATTGAGTAAAAAACTACTTTTTGCATTTGCAAGATTTAAAAAAGCATATGTTTCGAGTAAAACTCCCAAAGATGCATTATTTCAGGCATTATTAGCCATTTTTCATGTGTGGTGTAGGAGTTATGTTTAAATAACTGTCATATTGAGTGTTACAGTATACAGTCATATTGAGTAAAACCTAATTTTTGTATTTGCAAACCATAGAAAAACAACTGTATCTAGTAAAACTCACATGTATTCAATATCACAGGCATTTTTAGACATTTTGCAGGTTTGGATTAGGAATTATGTTTGAATACATTTTTATTGCTTTTTTCGCATTATCTCAGGATTCTAAGTACATTACTGTCAAATTGAGTAACGAATCAAATTTTGTTTTTGCAAACCTTACCAAATGTTTTTTTTCTGGAAAACTCTCGAAGATGCATTTCTTCAGGCATTATTAGACATTTTGCATGTGTATTTTTGGAGTTATGTTTCAAAAACTGTCATTTTGAGTGTGACCAATATGAGGCCAGTAAAATCTAATATTTGTATTTGTGATTCTTTCCAAAATACCTGATTCTGCTAAAACTCACATAGATTCAATATTAAAGGCTTTTCAAGACAAATTTCATATTTAGTTTTGGAGTTATGATTATAAACCTTTCATATTTAGTATGACAGTTACACTGTTATATTGAATAAAAAAACTAACTTGTGTCTTTGCAAACCTTATAAAAGATCATTTTTCTAGTACAACTAACAAAAAACATATCTCTAGGCATTATTAGCCATTTTGCATGTGTTGTTTAGAAGTTATGTTTGAATACATTTTTATTGCTTTTTTCGCATTATCTCAGGATTCTAAGACTATTATAGTCATATTGAGTAAAAAACTACTTTTTGCATTTGCAAGATTTAAAAAAGCATATGTTTCGAGTAAAACTCCCAAAGATGCATTATTTCATGCATTATTAGCCATTTTTCATGTGTGGTGTAGGAGTTATGTTTAAATAACTGTCATATTGAGTGTTACAGTATACAGTCATATTGAGTAAAACCTAATTTTTGTATTTGCAAACCATAGAAAAACAACTGTATCTAGTAAAACTCACATGTATTCAATATCACAGGCATTTTTAGACATTTTGCAGGTTTGGATTAGGAATTATGTTTGAATACATTTTTATTGCTTTTTTCGCATTATCTCAGGATTCTAAGTACATTACTGTCAAATTGAGTAACAAATCAAATTTTGTTTTTGCAAACCTTACCAAATGTCTTTTTTTTCAGGAAAACTCTTGAAGATGCATTTCTTCAGGCATTATTAGACATTTTGCATGTGTATTTTTGGAGTTATGTTTCAAAAACTGTCATTTTGAGTGTGATCAATATGAGGCCAGTAAAATCTAATATTTGTATTTGTGATTCTTTCCAAAATACCTGATTCTGCTAAAACTTACATAAATTCAATATTAAAGGCTTTTTAAGACAAATGTCATATTTGGTTTTGGAGTTATCATTATAAACCTTTCATATTTAGTATGACAGTTACACTGTTATGTTGAATAAAAAAAATAACTTGTGTCTTTGCAAACCTTACAAAAGATCATTTTTCTAGTACAACTAACAAAAAACATATCTCTAGGCATTATTAGCCATTTTGCATGTGTTGTTTAGAAGTTATGTGTGAATACATTTTTATTGCTTTTTTCGCATTATCTCAGGATTCTAAGACTATTATAGTCATATTGAGTAAAAAACGACTTTTTGCATTTGCAAGATTTAAAAAAGCATACGTTTCGAGTAAAACTCCCAAAGATGCATTATTTCAGGAATATTAGCCATTTTTCATGTGTGGTGTAGGAGTTATGTTTAAATAACTGTCATATTGAGTGTTACAGTATACAGTCATATTGAGTAAAACCTCATTTTTGTATTTGCAAACCATTGAAAAACAACTGTATCTAGTAAAACTCACATGTATTCAATATCACAGGCATTTTTAGACATTTTGCAGGTTTGGATTAGGAATTATGTTTGAATACATTTTTATTGCTTTTTTGCATTATCTCAGGATTCTAAGTACATTACTGTCAAATTGAGTAACAAATCAAATTTTGTTTTTGCAAACCTTACCAAATGTTTTTTTCTGGAAAACTCTCGAAGATGCATTTCTTCAGGCATTATTAGACATTTTGCATGTGTATTTTTGGAGTTATGTTTCAAAAACTGTCATTTTGAGTGTGACCAATATGAGGCCAGTAAAATCTAATATTTGTATTTGTGATTCTTTCCAAAATACCTGATTTTGCTAAAACTCACATAGATTCAATATTAAAGGCTTTTTAAGACAAATTTCATATTTGGTTTTGGAGTTATGATTATAAACCTTTCATATTTAGTATGACAGTTACACTGTTATATTGAATAAAAAAACTAACTTGTGTCTTTGCAAACCTTATAAAAGATATTTTTTCTAGTACAACTAACAAAAAAACATATCTCTAGACATTATTAGCCATTTTGCATGTGTTGTTTAGAAGTTATGTTTGAATACATTTTTATTGCTTTTTTCGCATTATCTCAGGATTCTAAGACTATTATAGTCATATTGAGTAAAAAACTACTTTTTGCATTTGCAAGATTTAAAAAAGCATATGTTTCGAGTAAAACTCCCAAAGATGCATTATTTCATGCATTATTAGCCATTTTTCATGTGTGGTGTAGGAGTTATGTTTAAATAACTGTCATATTGAGTGTTACAGTATACAGTCATATTGAGTAAAACCTCATTTTTGTATTTGCAAACCATAGAAAAACAACTGTATCTAGTAAAAATCACATGTATTCAATATCACAGGCATTTTTAGACATTTTGCAGGTTGGGATTAAGAATTATGTTTGAATACATTTTTATTGCTTTTTTCGCATTATCTCAGGATTCTAAGTACATTACTGTCAAATTGAGTAACGAATCAAATTTTGTTTTTGCAAACCTTACCAAATGTTTTTTTTCTGGAAAACTCTCGAAGATGCATTTCTTCAGGCATTATTAGACATTTTGCATGTGTATTTTTGGAGTTATGTTTCAAAAACTGTCATTTTGAGTGTGACCAATATGAGGCCAGTAAAATCTAATATTTGTATTTGTGATTCTTTCCAAAATACCTGATTCTGCTAAAACTCACATAGATTCAATATTAAAGGCTTTTTAAGACAAATTTCATATTTGGTTTTGGAGTTATGATTATAAACCTTTCATATTTAGTATGACAGTTACACTGTTATATTGAATAAAAAAACTAACTTGTGTCTTTGCAAACCTTATAAAAGATCATTTTTCTAGTACAACTAACAAAAAAACATATCTCCAGGCATTATTAGCCATTTTGCATGTGTTGTTTAGAAGTTATGTTTGAATACATTTTTATTGCTTTTTTCGCATTATCTCAGGATTCTAAGACTATTATAGTCATATTGAGTAAAAAACTACTTTTTGCATTTGCAAGATTTAAAAAAGCATATGTTTCGAGTAAAACTCCCAAAGATGCATTATTTCATGCATTATTAGCCATTTTTCATTTGTGGTGTAGGAGTTATGTTTAAATAACTGTCATATTGAGTGTTACAGTATACAGTCATATTGAGTAAAACCTCATTTTTGTATTTGCAAACCATAGAAAAACAACTGTATCTAGTAAAACTCACATGTATTCAATATCACAGGCATTTTTAGACATTTTGCAGGTTTGGATTAAGAATTATGTTTGAATACATTTTTATTGCTTTTTTCGCATTATCTCAGGATTCTAAGTACATTACTGTCAAATTGAGTAACAAATCAAATTTTGTTTTTGCAAACCTTACCAAATGTTTTTTTTTTTTCAGGAAAACTCTCGAAGATGCATTTCTTCAGGAATTATTAGACATTTTGCATGTGTATTTTTGGAGTTATGTTTCAAAAACTGTCATTTTGAGTGTGACCAATATGAGGCCAGTAAAATCTAATACTTGTATTTGTGATTCTTTCCAAAATACCTGATTCTGCTAAAAGTCACATAGATTCAATATTAAAGGCTTTTTAAGACAAATTTCATATTTGGTTTTGGAGTTATGATTATAAACCTTTCATATTTAGTATGACAGTTACACTGTTATATTGAATAAAAAAACTAACTTGTGTCTTTGCAAACCTTATAAAAGATCATTTTTCTAGTACAACTAACAAAAAACATATCTCTAGGCATTATTAGCCATTTTGCATGTGTTGTTTAGAAGTTATGTTTGAATACATTGTTATTGCTTTTTTCGCATTATCTCAGGATTCTAAGACTATTATAGTCATATTGAGTAAAAAACTACTTTTTGCATTTGCAAGATTTAAAAAAGCATATGTTTCGAGTAAAACTCCCAAAGATGCATTATTTCAGGCATTATTAGCCATTTTTCATGTGTGGTGTAGGAGTTATGTTTAAATAACTGTCATATTGAGTGTTACAGTATACAGTCATATTGAGTAAAACCTAATTTTTGTATTTGCAAACCATAGAAAAACAACTGTATCTAGTAAAACTCACATGTATTCAATATCACAGGCATTTTTAGACATTTTGCAGGTTTGGATTAGGAATTATGTTTGAATACATTTTTATTGCTTTTTTCGCATTATCTCAGGATTCTAAGTACATTACTGTCAAATTGAGTAACGAATCAAATTTTGTTTTTGCAAACCTTACCAAATGTTTTTTTTCTGGAAAACTCTCGAAGATGCATTTCTTCAGGCATTATTAGACATTTTGCATGTGTATTTTTGGAGTTATGTTTCAAAAACTGTCATTTTGAGTGTGACCAATATGAGGCCAGTAAAATCTAATATTTGTATTTGTGATTCTTTCCAAAATACCTGATTCTGCTAAAACTCACATAGATTCAATATTAAAGGCTTTTCAAGACAAATTTCATATTTAGTTTTGGAGTTATGATTATAAACCTTTCATATTTAGTATGACAGTTACACTGTTATATTGAATAAAAAAACTAACTTGTGTCTTTGCAAACCTTATAAAAGATCATTTTTCTAGTACAACTAACAAAAAACATATCTCTAGGCATTATTAGCCATTTTGCATGTGTTGTTTAGAAGTTATGTTTGAATACATTTTTATTGCTTTTTTCGCATTATCTCAGGATTCTAAGACTATTATAGTCATATTGAGTAAAAAACTACTTTTTGCATTTGCAAGATTTAAAAAAGCATATGTTTCGAGTAAAACTCCCAAAGATGCATTATTTCATGCATTATTAGCCATTTTTCATGTTTGGTGTAGGAGTTATGTTTAAATAACTGTCATATTGAGTGTTACAGTATACAGTCATATTGAGTAAAACCTCATTTTTGTATTTGCAAACCATAGAAAAACAACTGTATCTAGTAAAAATCACATGTATTCAATATCAAAGGCATTTTTAGACATTTTGCAGGTTGGGATTAAGAATTATGTTTGAATACATTTTTATTGCTTTTTTCGCATTATCTCAGGATTCTAAGTACATTACTGTCAAATTGAGTAACAAATCAAATTCTGTTTTTGCAAACCTTACCAAATGTTTTTTTTCTGGAAAACTCTCGAAGATGCATTTCTTCAGGCATTATTAGACATTTTGCATGTGTATTTTTGGAGTTATGTTTCAAAAACTGTCATTTTGAGTGTGACCAATATGAGGCCAGTAAAATCTAATATTTGTATTTGTGATTCTTTCCAAAATACCTGATTCTGCTAAAACTCACATAGATTCAATATTAAAGGCTTTTTAAGACAACTTTCATATTTGGTTTTGGAGTTATGATTATAAACCTTTCATATTTAGTATGACAGTTACACTGTTATATTGAATAAAAAAAACTAACTTGTGTCTTTGCAAACCTTATAAAAGATCATTTTTCTAGTACAACTAACAAAAAAACATATCTCTAGGCATTATTAGCCATTTTGCATGTGTTGTTTAGAAGTTATGTTTGAATACATTTTTATTGCTTTTTTCGCATTATCTCAGGATTCTAAGACTGTTATAGTCATATTGAGTAAAAAACTACTTTTTGCATTTGCAAGATTTAAAAAAGCATATGTTTCGAGTAAAACTCCCAAAGATGCATTATTTCATGCATTATTAGCCATTTTTCATGTGTGGTGTAGGAGTTATGTTTAAATAACTGTCATATTGAGTGTTACAGTATACAGTCATATTGAGTAAAACCTCATTTTTGTATTTGCAAACCATAGAAAAACAACTGTATCTAGTAAAACTCACATGTATTCAATATCACAGGCATTTTTAGACATTTTGCACGTTTGGATTAGGAATTATGTTTGAATACATTTTTATTGCTTTTTTCGCATTATCTCAGGATTCTAAGTACATTACTGTCAAATTGAGTAACAAATCAAATTTTGTTTTTGTAAACCTTACCAAATGTCTTTTTTTTCAGGAAAACTCTTGAAGATGCATTTCTTCAGGCATTATTAGACATTTTGCATGTGTATTTTTGGAGTTATGTTTCAAAAACTGTCATTTTGAGTGTGATCAATATGAGGCCAGTAAAATCTAATATTTGTATTTGTGATTCTTTCCAAAATACCTGATTCTGCTAAAACTTACATAAATTCAATATTAAAGGCTTTTTAAGACAAATGTCATATTTGGTTTTGGAGTTATCATTATAAACCTTTCATATTTAGTATGACAGTTACACTGTTATGTTGAATAAAAAAAATAACTTGTGTCTTTGCAAACCTTACAAAAGATCATTTTTCTAGTACAACTAACAAAAAACATATCTCTAGGCATTATTAGCCATTTTGCATGTGTTGTTTAGAAGTTATGTGTGAATACATTTTTATTGCTTTTTTCGCATTATCTCAGGATTCTAAGACTATTATAGTCATATTGAGTAAAAAACGACTTTTTGCATTTGCAAGATTTAAAAAAGCATACGTTTCGAGTAAAACTCCCAAAGATGCATTATTTCAGGCATTATTAGCCATTTTTCATGTGTGGTGTAGGAGTTATGTTTAAATAACTGTCATATTGAGTGTTACAGTATACAGTCATATTGAGTAAAACCTCATTTTTGTATTTGCAAACCATTGAAAAACAACTGTATCTAGTAAAACTCACATGTATTCAATATCACAGGCATTTTTAGACATTTTGCAGGTTTGGATTAGGAATTATGTTTGAATACATTTTTATTGCTTTTTTGCATTATCTCAGGATTCTAAGTACATTACTGTCAAATTGAGTAACAAATCAAATTTTGTTTTTGCAAACCTTACCAAATGTTTTTTTCTGGAAAACTCTCGAAGATGCATTTCTTCAGGCATTATTAGACATTTTGCATGTGTATTTTTGGAGTTATGTTTCAAAAACTGTCATTTTGAGTGTGACCAATATGAGGCCAGTAAAATCTAATATTTGTATTTGTGATTCTTTCCAAAATACCTGATTTTGCTAAAACTCACATAGATTCAATATTAAAGGCTTTTTAAGACAAATTTCATATTTGGTTTTGGAGTTATGATTATAAACCTTTCATATTTAGTATGACAGTTACACTGTTATATTGAATAAAAAAACTAACTTTTGTCTTTGCAAACCTTATAAAAGATAATTTTTCTAGTACAACTAACAAAAAACCATATCTCTAGGCATTATTAGCCATTTTGCATGTGTTGTTTAGAAGTTATGTTTGAATACATTTTTATTGCTTTTTTCGCATTATCTCAGGATTCTAAGACTATTATAGTCATATTGAGTAAAAAACTACTTTTTGCATTTGCAAGATTTAAAAAAGCATATGTTTCGAGTAAAACTCCCAAAGATGCATTATTTCATGCATTATTAGCCATTTTTCATGTGTGGTGTAGGAGTTATGTTTAAATAACTGTCATATTGAGTGTTACAGTATACAGTCATATTGAGTAAAACCTCATTTTTGTATTTGCAAACCATTGAAAAACAACTGTATCTAGTAAAACTCACATGTATTCAATATCACAGGCCTTTTTAGACATTTTGCACGTTTGGATTAGGAATTATGTTTGAATACATTTTTATTGCTTTTTTCGCATTATCTCAGGATTCTAAGACTATTATAGTCATATTGAGTAAAAAACTACTTTTGCATTTGCAAGATTTAAAAAAGCATATGTTTCGAGTAAAACTCCCAAAGATGCATTATTTTAGGCATTATTAGCCATTCTTCATGTGTGGTGTAGGAGTTACGTTTAAATAACTGTCATATTGAGTGTTAAAGTATACAGTCATATTGAGTAAAACCTCATTTTTGTATTTGCAAACCATAGAAAAACAACTGTATCTAGTAAAACTCACATGTATTCAATATCACAGGCATTTTTAGACATTTTGCAGGTTTGGATTAAGAATTATGTTTGAATACATTTTTATTGCTTTTTTCGCATTATCTCAGGATTCTAAGTACATTACTGTCAAATTGAGTAACAAATCAAATTTTGTTTTTGCAAACCTTACCAAATGTTTTTTTTCTGGAAAACTCTCGAAGATGCATTTCTTCAGGCATTATTAGACATTTTGCATGTGTATTTTTGGAGTTATGTTTCAAAAACTGTCATTTTGAGTGTGACCAATATGAGGCCAGTAAAATCTAATATTTGTATTTGTGATTCTTTCCAAAATACCTGATTGTGCTAAAACTTACATAAATTCAATATTAAAGGCTTTTTAAGACAAATGTCATATTTGGTTTTGGAGTTATCATTATAAACCTTTCATATTTAGTATGACAGTTACACTGTTATGTTGAATAAAAAAAATAACTTGTGTCTTTGCAAACCTTACAAAAGATCATTTTTCTAGTACAACTAATAAAAAACATATCTCTAGGCATTATTAGCCATTTTGCATGTGTTGTTTAGAAGTTATGTGTGAATACATTTTTATTGCTGTTTTCGCATTATCTCAGGATTCTAAGTACATTACTGTCAAATTGAGTAACAAATCAAATTTTGTTTTTGCAAACCTTACCAAATGTTTTTTTCTGGAAAACTCTCGAAGATGCATTTCTTCAGGCATTATTAGACATTTTGCATGTGTATTTTTGGAGTTATGTTTCAAAAACTGTCATTTTGAGTGTGACCAATATGAGGCCAGTAAAATCTAATATTTGTATTTGTGATTCTTTCCAAAATACCTGATTTTGCTAAAACTCACATAGATTCAATATTAAAGGCTTTTTAAGACAAATTTCATATTTGGTTTTGGAGTTATGATTATAAACCTTTCATATTTAGTATGACAGTTACACTGTTATATTGAATAAAAAAACTAACTTGTGTCTTTGCAAACCTTATAAAAGATAATTTTTCTAGTACAACTAACAAAAAAACATATCTCTAGGCATTATTAGCCATTTTGCATGTGTTGTTTAGAAGTTATGTTTGAATACATTTTTATTGCTTTTTTCGCATTATCTCAGGATTCTAAGACTATTATAGTCATATTGAGTAAAAAACTACTTTTTGCATTTGCAAGATTTAAAAAAGCATATGTTTCGAGTAAAACTCCCAAAGATGCATTATTTCATGCATTATTAGCCATTTTTCATGTGTGGTGTAGGAGTTATGTTTAAATAACTGTCATATTGAGTGTTACAGTATACAGTCATATTGAGTAAAACCAAATTTTTGTATTTGCAAACCATAGAAAAACAACTGTATCTAGTAAAACTCACATGTATTCAATATCACAGGCCTTTTAGACATTTTGCAGGTTTGGATTAGGAATTATGTTTGAATAGATTTTTATTGCTTTTTTCGCATTATCTCAGGATTCTAAGACTATTATAGTCATATTGAGTAAAAAACTACTTTTTGCATTTGCAAGATTTAAAAAAGCATATGTTTCGAGTAAAACTCCCAAAGATGCATTATTTCATGCATTATTAGCCATTTTTCATGTGTGGTGTAGGAGTTATGTTTAAATAACTGTCATATTGAGTGTTACAGTATACAGTCATATTGAGTAAAACCTCATTTTTGTATTTGCAAACCATAGAAAAACAACTGTATCTAGTAAAACTCACATGTATTCAATATCACAGGCCTTTTTAGACATTTTGCAGGTTTGGATTAGGAATTATGTTTGAATACATTTTTATTGCTTTTTTCGCATTATCTCAGGATTCTAAGACTATTATAGTCATATTGAGTAAAAAACTACTTTTGCATTTGCAAGATTTAAAAAAGCATATGTTTCGAGTAAAACTCCCAAAGATGCATTATTTTAGGCATTATTAGCCATTTTTCATGTGTGGTGTAGGAGTTATGTTTAAATAACTGTCATATTGAGTGTTAAAGTATACAGTCATATTGAGTAAAACCTCATTTTTGTATTTGCAAACCATAGAAAAACAACTGTATCTAGTAAAACTCACATGTATTCAATATCACAGGCATTTTTAGACATTTTGCACGTTTGGATTAGGAATTATATTGGAATACATTTTTATTGCTTTTTTCGCATTATCTCAGGATTCTAAGTACATTACTGTCAAATTGAGTAACGAATCAAATTTTGTGTTTGCAAACCTTACCAAATGTTTTTTTTCTGGAAAACTCTCGAAGATGCATTTTTTCAGGCATTATTAGACATTTTGCATGTGTATTTTTGGAGTTATATTTCAAAAACTGTCATTTTGAGTGTGACCAATATGAGGCCAGTAAAATCTAATATTTGTATTTGTGATTCTTTCCAAAATACCTGATTCTGCTAAATCTCACATAGATTCAATATTAAAGGCTTTTTAAGACAAATTTCACATTTGGTTTTGGAGCTATGATTATAAACCTTTCATATTTAGTATGACAGTTACACCGTTATATTGAATAAAAAAACTAACTTGTGTCTTTGCAAACCTTATAAAAGATCATTTTTCTAGTACAACTAACAAAAAAACATATCTCTAGGCATTATTAGCCATTTTGCATGTGTTGTTTAGAAATTATGTTTGAATACATTTTTATTGCTTTTTTCGCATTATCTCAGGATTCTAAGACTATTATAGTCATATTGAGTAAAAAACTACTTTTTGCATTTGCAAGATTTAAAAAAGCATATGTTTCGAGTAAAACTCCCAAAGATGCATTATTTCATGCATTATTAGCCATTTTTCATGTGTGGTGTAGGAGTTATGTTTAAATAACTGTCATATCGAGTGTTACAGTATACAGTCATATTGAGTAAAACCTCATTTTTGTATTTGCAAACCATAGAAAAACAACTGTATCTAGTAAAACTCACATGTATTCAATATCACAGGCATTTTTAGACATTTTGCAGGTTTGGATTAAGAATTATGTTTGAATACATTTTTATTGCTTTTTTCGCATTATCTCAGGATTCTAAGTACATTACTGTCAAATTGAGTAACATATCAAATTTTGTTTTTGCAAACCTTACCAAATGTTTTTTTTCTGGAAAACTCTCGAAGATGCATTTCTTCAGGGATTATTAGACATTTTGCATGTGTATTTTTGGAGTTATGTTTCAAAAACTGTCATTTTGAGTGTGACCAATATGAGGCCAGTAAAATCTAATATTTGTATTTGTGATTCTTTCCAAAATACCTGATTCTGCTAAAACTTACATAAATTCAATATTAAAGGCTTTTTAAGACAAATGTCATATTTGGTTTTGGAGTTATCATTATAAACCTTTCATATTTAGTATGACAGTTACACTGTTATATTGAATAAAAAAACTAACTTGTGTCTTTGCAAACCTTATAAAAGATCATTTTTCTAGTACAACTAACAAAAAACATATCTCTAGGCATTATTAGCCATTTTGCATGTGTTGTTTAGAAGTTATGTTTGAATACATTTTTATTGCTTTTTTCGCATTATCTCAGGATTCTAAGACTATTATAGTCATATTGAGTAAAAAACTACTTTTTGCATTTGCAAGATTTAAAAAAGCATATGTTTCGAGTAAAACTCCCAAAGATGCATTATTTCATGCATTATTAGCCCTTTTTCATGTGTGGTGTAGGAGTTATGTTTAAATAACTGTCATATTGAGTGTTACAGTATACAGTCATATTGAGTAAAACCTCATTTTTGTATTTGCAAACCATAGAAAAACAACTGTATCTAGTGAAACTCACATGTATTCAATATCACAGGCATTTTTAGACATTTTGCAGGTTTGGATTAGGAATTATGTTTGAATACATTTTTATTGCTTTTTCGCATTATCTCAGGATTCTAAGACTATTATAGTCATATTGAGTAAAAAACTACTTTTTGCATTTGCAAGATTTAAAAAAGCATATGTTTCGAATAAAACTCCCAAAGATGCATTATTTCATGCATTATTAGCCATTTTTCATGTGTGGTGTAGGAGTTATGTTTAAATAACTGTCATATTGAGTGTTACAGTATACAGTCATATTGAGTAAAACCTCATTTTTGTATTTGCAAACCATAGAAAAACAACTGTATCTAGTAAAACTCACATGTATTCAATATCACAGGCCTTTTTAGACATTTTGCAGGTTTGGATTAGGAATTATGTTTGAATACATTTTTATTGCTTTTTTCGCATTATCTCAGGATTCTAAGACTATTATAGTCATATTGAGTAAAAAACTACTTTTGCATTTGCAAGATTTAAAAAAGCATATGTTTCGAGTAAAACTCCCAAAGATGCATTATTTTAGGCATTATTAGCCATTCTTCATGTGTGGTGTAGGAGTTATGTTTAAATAACTGTCATATTGAGTGTTAAAGTATACAGTCATATTGAGTAAAACCTCATTTTTGTATTTGCAAACCATAGAAAAACAACTGTATCTAGTAAAACTCACATGTATTCAATATCACAGGCATTTTTAGACATTTTGCACGTTTGGATTAGGAATTATATTGGAATACATTTTTATTGCTTTTTTCGCATTATCTCAGGATTCTAAGTACATTACTGTCAAATTGAGTAACGAATCAAATTTTGTGTTTGCAAACCTTACCAAATGTTTTTTTTCTGGAAAACTCTCGAAGATGCATTTTTTCAGGCATTATTAGACATTTTGCATGTGTATTTTTGGAGTTATATTTCAAAAACTGTCATTTTGAGTGTGACCAATATGAGGCCAGTAAAATCTAATATTTGTATTTGTGATTCTTTCCAAAATACCTGATTCTGCTAAATCTCACATAGATTCAATATTAAAGGCTTTTTAAGACAAATTTCACATTTGGTTTTGGAGCTATGATTATAAACCTTTCATATTTAGTATGACAGTTACACCGTTATATTGAATAAAAAAACTAACTTGTGTCTTTGCAAACCTTATAAAAGATCATTTTTCTAGTACAACTAACAAAAAAACATATCTCTAGGCATTATTAGCCATTTTGCATGTGTTGTTTAGAAATTATGTTTGAATACATTTTTATTGCTTTTTTCGCATTATCTCAGGATTCTAAGACTATTATAGTCATATTGAGTAAAAAACTACTTTTTGCATTTGCAAGATTTAAAAAAGCATATGTTTCGAGTAAAACTCCCAAAGATGCATTATTTCATGCATTATTAGCCATTTTTCATGTGTGGTGTAGGAGTTATGTTTAAATAACTGTCATATCGAGTGTTACAGTATACAGTCATATTGAGTAAAACCTCATTTTTGTATTTGCAAACCATAGAAAAACAACTGTATCTAGTAAAACTCACATGTATTCAATATCACAGGCATTTTTAGACATTTTGCAGGTTTGGATTAAGAATTATGTTTGAATACATTTTTATTGCTTTTTTCGCATTATCTCAGGATTCTAAGTACATTACTGTCAAATTGAGTAACATATCAAATTTTGTTTTTGCAAACCTTACCAAATGTTTTTTTTTCTGGAAAACTCTCGAAGATGCATTTCTTCAGGGATTATTAGACATTTTGCATGTGTATTTTTGGAGTTATGTTTCAAAAACTGTCATTTTGAGTGTGACCAATATGAGGCCAGTAAAATCTAATATTTGTATTTGTGATTCTTTCCAAAATACCTGATTCTGCTAAAACTTACATAAATTCAATATTAAAGGCTTTTTAAGACAAATGTCATATTTGGTTTTGGAGTTATCATTATAAACCTTTCATATTTAGTATGACAGTTACACTGTTATATTGAATAAAAAAACTAACTTGTGTCTTTGCAAACCTTATAAAAGATCATTTTTCTAGTACAACTAACAAAAAACATATCTCTAGGCATTATTAGCCATTTTGCATGTGTTGTTTAGAAGTTATGTTTGAATACATTTTTATTGCTTTTTTCGCATTATCTCAGGATTCTAAGACTATTATAGTCATATTGAGTAAAAAACTACTTTTTGCATTTGCAAGATTTAAAAAAGCATATGTTTCGAGTAAAACTCCCAAAGATGCATTATTTCATGCATTATTAGCCCTTTTTCATGTGTGGTGTAGGAGTTATGTTTAAATAACTGTCATATTGAGTGTTACAGTATACAGTCATATTGAGTAAAACCTCATTTTTGTATTTGCAAACCATAGAAAAACAACTGTATCTAGTGAAACTCACATGTATTCAATATCACAGGCATTTTTAGACATTTTGCAGGTTTGGATTAGGAATTATGTTTGAATACATTTTTATTGCTTTTTCGCATTATCTCAGGATTCTAAGACTATTATAGTCATATTGAGTAAAAAACTACTTTTTGCATTTGCAAGATTTGAAAAAGGATATGTTTCGAGTAAAACTCCCAAAGATGCATTATTTCATGCATTATTAGCCATTTTTCATGTGTGGTGTAGGAGTTATGTTTAAATAACTGTCATATTGAGTGTTACAGTATACAGTCATATTGAGTAAAACCTCATTTTTGTATTTGCAAACCATAGAAAAACAACTGTATCTAGTAAAAATCACATGTATTCAATATCACAGGCATTTTTAGACATTTTGCAGGTTGGGATTAAGAATTATGTTTGAATACATTTTTATTGCTTTTTTCGCATTATCTCAGGATTCTAAGTACATTACTGTCAAATTGAGTAACAAATCAAATTTTGTTTTTGCAAACCTTACCAAATGTCTTTTTTTTCAGGAAAACTCTCGAAGATGCATTTCTTCAGGCATTATTAAACATTTGCATGTGTATTTTTGGAGTTATGTTTCAAAAACTGTCATTTTGAGTGTGACCAATATGAGGCCAGTAAAATCTAATATTTGTATTTGTGATTCTTTCCAAAATACCTGATTCTGCTAAAACTCACATAGATTCAATATTAAAGGCTTTTTAAGACAAATTTCATATTTGGTTTTGGAGTTATGATTATAAACCTTTCATATTTAGTATGACAGTTACACTGTTATATTGAATAAAAAAACTAACTTGTGTCTTTGCAAACCTTATAAAAGATCATTTTTCTAGTACAACTAACAAAAAACATATCTCTAGGCATTATTAGCCATTTTGCATGTGTTGTTTAGAAGTTATGTTTGAATACATTTTTATTGCTTTTTTCGCATTATCTCAGGATTCTAAGACTATTATAGTCATATTGAGTAAAAAACTACTTTTTGCATTTGCAAGATTTAAAAAAGCATATGTTTCGAGTAAAACTCCCAAAGATGCATTATTTCAGGCATTATTAGCCATTTTCATGTGTGGTGTAGGAGTTATGTTTAAATAACTGTCATATTGAGTGTTACAGTATACAGTCATATTGAGTAAAACCTAATTTTTGTATTTGCAAACCATAGAAAAACAACTGTATCTAGTAAAACTCACATGTATTCAATATCACAGGCATTTTTAGACATTTTGCAGGTTTGGATTAGGAATTATGTTTGAATACATTTTTATTGCTTTTTTCGCATTATCTCAGGATTCTAAGTACATTACTGTCAAATTGAGTAACGAATCAAATTTTGTTTTTGCAAACCTTACCAAATGTTTTTTTTCTGGAAAACTCTCGAAGATGCATTTCTTCAGGCATTATTAGACATTTTGCATGTGTATTTTTGGAGTTATGTTTCAAAAACTGTCATTTTGAGTGTGACCAATATGAGGCCAGTAAAATCTAATATTTGTATTTGTGATTCTTTCCAAAATACCTGATTCTGCTAAAACTCACATAGATTCAATATTAAAGGCTTTTCAAGACAAATTTCATATTTAGTTTTGGAGTTATGATTATAAACCTTTCATATTTAGTATGACAGTTACACTGTTATATTGAATAAAAAAACTAACTTGTGTCTTTGCAAACCTTATAAAAGATCATTTTTCTAGTACAACTAACAAAAAAACATATCTCTAGGTATTATTAGCCATTTTGCATGTGTTGTTTAGAAGTTATGTTTGAATAGATTTTTATTGCTTTTTTCGCATTATCTCAGGATTCTAAGACTATTATAGTCATATTGAGTAAAAAACTACTTTTTGCATTTGCAAGATTTAAAAAAGCATATGTTTCGAGTAAAACTCCCAAAGATGCATTATTTCATGCATTATTAGCCATTTTTCATGTGTGGTGTAGGAGTTATGTTTAAATAACTGTCATATTGAGTGTTACAGTATACAGTCATATTGAGTAAAACCTCATTTTTGTATTTGCAAACCATAGAAAAACAACTGTATCTAGTAAAACTCACATGTATTCAATATCACAGGCATTTTTAGACATTTTGCAGGTTGGGATTAAGAATTATGTTTGAATACATTTTTATTGCTTTTTTCGCATTATCTCAGGATTCTAAGTACATTACTGTCAAATTGAGTAACAAATCAAATTTTGTTTTTGCAAACCTTACCAAATGTCTTTTTTTTCAGGAAAACTCTCGAAGATGCATTTCTTCAGGCATTATTAGACATTTTGCATGTGTATTTTTGGAGTTATGTTTCAAAAACTGTCATTTTGAGTGTGACCAATATGAGGCCAGTAAAATCTAATATTTGTATTTGTGATTCTTTCCAAAATACCTGATTGTGCTAAAACTTACATAAATTAAATATTAAAGGCTTTTTAAGACAAATGTCATATTTGGTTTTGGAGTTATCATTATAAACCTTTCATATTTAGTATGACAGTTACACTGTTATATTGAATAAAAAAATTAACTTGTGTCTTTGCAAACCTTACAAAAGATCATTTTTCTAGTACAACTACCAAAAAAACATATCTCTAGGCATTATTAGCCATTTTGCATGTGTTGTTTAGAAGTTATGTGTGAATACACTTTTATTGCTTTTTTCGCATTATCTCAGGATTCTAAGACTATTATAGTCATATTGAGTAAAAAACTACTTTTTGCATTTGCAAAATTTAAAAAAGCATATGTTTCGAGTAAAACTCCCAAAGATGCATTATTTCAGGCATTATTAGCCATTTTTCATGTGTGGTGTAGGAGTTATGTTTAAATAACTGTCATATTGAGTGTTACAGTATACAGTCATATTGAGTAAAACCTCATTTTTGTATTTGCAAACCATTGAAAAACAACTGTATCTAGTAAAACTCACATGTATTCAATATCACAGGCCTTTTTAGACATTTTGCACGTTTGGATTAGGAATTATGTTTGAATACATTTTTATTGCTTTTTTCGCATTATCTCAGGATTCTAAGACTATTATAGTCATATTGAGTAAAAAACTACTTTTGCATTTGCAAGATTTAAAAAAGCATATGTTTCGAGTAAAACTCCCAAAGATGCATTATTTTAGGCATTATTAGCCATTCTTCATGTGTGGTGTAGGAGTTATGTTTAAATAACTGTCATATTGAGTGTTAAAGTATACAGTCATATTGAGTAAAACCTCATTTTTGTATTTGCAAACCATAGAAAAACAACTGTATCTAGTAAAACTCACATGTATTCAATATCACAGGCATTTTTAGACATTTTGCACGTTTGGATTAGGAATTATATTGGAATACATTTTTATTGCTTTTTTCGCATTATCTCAGGATTCTAAGTACATTACTGTCAAATTGAGTAACGAATCAAATTTTGTTTTTGCAAACCTTACCAAATGTTTTTTTTCTGGAAAACTCTCGAAGATGCATTTCTTCAGGAATTATTAGACATTTTGCATGTGTATTTTTGGAGTTATGTTTCAAAAACTGTCATTTTGAGTGCGACCAATATGAGGCCAGTAAAATCTAATATTTGTATTTGTGATTCTTTCCAAAATACCTGATTCTGCTAAAACTCACATAGATTCAATATTAAAGGCTTTTTAAGACAAATTTCATATTTGGTTTTGGAGTTATGATTATAAACCTTTCATATTTAGTATGACAGTTACACTGTTATATTGAATAAAAAAACTAACTTGTGTCTTTGCAAACCTTATAAAAGATAATTTTTCTAGTACAACTAACAAAAAAACATATCTCTAGGCATTATTAGCCATTTTGCATGTGTTGTTTAGAAGTTATGTTTGAATACATTTTTATTGCTCTTTTCGCATTATCTCAGGATTCTAAGACTATTATAGTCATATTGAGTAAAAAACTACTTTTTGCATTTGCAAGATTTAAAAAAGCATATGTTTCGAGTAAAACTCCCAAAGATGCATTATTTCATGCATTATTAGCCATTTTTCATGTGTGGTGTAGGAGTTATGTTTAAATAACTGTCATATTGAGTGTTACAGTATACAGTCATATTGAGTAAAACCTAATTTTTGTATTTGCAAACCATACAAAAACAACTGTATCTAGTAAAACTCACATGTATTCAATATCACAGGCCTTTTTAGACATTTTGCAGGTTTGGATTAGGAATTATGTTTGAATACATTTTTATTGCTTTTTTCGCATTATCTCAGGATTCTAAGACTATTATAGTCATATTGAGTAAAAAACTACTTTTTGCATTTGCAAGATTTAAAAAAGCATATGTTTCGAGTAAAACTCCCAAAGATGCATTATTTCATGCATTATTAGCCATTTTTCATGTGTGGTGTAGGAGTTATGTTTAAATAACTGTCATATTGAGTGTTACAGTATACAGTCATATTGAGTAAAACCTCATTTTTGTATTTGCAAACCATAGAAAAACAACTGTATCTAGTAAAACTCACATGTATTCAATATCACAGGCATTTTTAGACATTTTGCAGGTTGGGATTAAGAATTATGTTTGAATACATTTTTATTGCTTTTTTCGCATTATCTCAGGATTCTAAGTACATTACTGTCAAATTGAGTAACAAATCAAATTTTGTTTTTGCAAACCTTACCAAATGTCTTTTTTTTTCAGGAAAACTCTCGAAGATGCATTTCTTCAGGCATTATTAGACATTTTGCATGTGTATTTTTGGAGTTATGTTTCAAAAACTGTCATTTTGAGTGTGACCAATATGAGGCCAGTAAAATCTAATATTTGTATTTGTGATTCTTTCCAAAATACCTGATTGTGCTAAAACTTACATAAATTAAATATTAAAGGCTTTTTAAGACAAATGTCATATTTGGTTTTGGAGTTATCATTTAGTATGACAGTTACACTGTTATATTGAATAAAAAAATTAACTCGTGTCTTTGCAAACCTTACAAAAGATCATTTTTCTAGTACAACCAACAAAAAAACATATCTCTAGGCATTATTAGCCATTTTGCATGTGTTGTTTAGAAGTTATGTGTGAATACACTTTTATTGCTTTTTTCGCATTATCTCAGGATTCTAAGACTATTATAGTCATATTGAGTAAAAAACTACTTTTTGCATTTGCAAGATTTAAAAAAGCATATGTTTCGAGTAAAACTCCCAAAGATGCATTATTTCAGGCATTATTAGCCATTTTTCATGTGTGGTGTAGGAGTTATGTTTAAATAACTGTCATATTGAGTGTTACAGTATACAGTCATATTGAGTAAAACCTCATTTTTGTATTTGCAAACCATTGAAAAACAACTGTATCTAGTAAAACTCACATGTATTCAATATCACAGGCCTTTTTAGACATTTTGCACGTTTGGATTAGGAATTATGTTTGAATACATTTTTATTGCTTTTTTCGCATTATCTCAGGATTCTAAGACTATTATAGTCATATTGAGTAAAAAACTACTTTTGCATTTGCAAGATTTAAAAAAGCATATGTTTCGAGTAAAACTCCCAAAGATGCATTATTTTAGGCATTATTAGCCATTCTTCATGTGTGGTGTAGGAGTTATGTTTAAATAACTGTCATATTGAGTGTTAAAGTATACAGTCATATTGAGTAAAACCTCATTTTTGTATTTGCAAACCATAGAAAAACAACTGTATCTAGTAAAACTCACATGTATTCAATATCACAGGCATTTTTAGACATTTTGCACGTTTGGATTAGGAATTATATTGGAATACATTTTTATTGCTTTTTTCGCATTATCTCAGGATTCTAAGTACATTACTGTCAAATTGAGTAACGAATCAAATTTTGTTTTTGCAAACCTTACCAAATGTTTTTTTTCTGGAAAACTCTCGAAGATGCATTTGTTCAGGAATTATTAGACATTTTGCATGTGTATTTTTGGAGTTATGTTTCAAAAACTGTCATTTTGAGTGTGACCAATATGAGGCCAGTAAAATCTAATATTTGTATTTGTGATTCTTTCCAAAATACCTGATTCTGCTAAAACTCACATAGATTCAATATTAAAGGCTTTTTAAGACAAATTTCATATTTGGTTTTGGAGTTATGATTATAAACCTTTCATATTTAGTATGACAGTTACACTGTTATATTGAATAAAAAAACTAACTTGTGTCTTTGCAAACCTTATAAAAGATCATTTTTCTAGTACAACTAACAAAAAAACATATCTCTAGGCATTATTAGCCATTTTGCATGTGTTGTTTAGAAGTTATGTTTGAATACATTTTTATTGCTTTTTTCGCATTATCTCAGGATTCTAAGACTATTATAGTCATATTGAGTAAAAAACTACTTTTTGCATTTGCAAGATTTAAAAAAGCATATGTTTCGAGTAAAACTCCCAAAGATGCATTATTTCATGCATTATTAGCCATTTTTCATTTGTGGTGTAGGAGTTATGTTTAAATAACTGTCATATTGAGTGTTACAGTATACAGTCATATTGAGTAAAACCTCATTTTTGTATTTGCAAACCATAGAAAAACAACTGTATCTAGTAAAACTCACATGTATTCAATATCACAGGCATTTTTAGACATTTTGCAGGTTTGGATTAAGAATTATGTTTGAATAAATTTTTATTGCTTTTTTCGCATTATCTCAGGATTCTAAGTACATTACTGTCAAATTGAGTAACAAATTAAATTTTGTTTTTCTAAACCTTACCAAATGTCTTTTTTTTCAGGAAAACTCTCGAAGATGCATTTCTTCAGGCATTATTAGACATTTTGCATGTGTATTTTTGGAGTTATGTTTCAAAAACTGTCATTTTGAGTGTGACCAATATGAGGCCAGTAAAATCTAATATTTGTATTTGTGATTCTTTCCAAAATACCTGATTGTGCTAAAACTTACATAAATTAAATATTAAAGGCTTTTTAAGACAAATGTCATATTTGGTTTTGGAGTTATCATTATAAACCTTTCATATTTAGTATGACAGTTGCCAAATAAAATGTTGTTTTTAAAAACCTCACCAAATGTTTTTTTTTTTTTTTCAGGAAAACTCTCAAAGATGCATTTCTTCAGGCATTATTAGACATTTTGCATGGGTATTTTAGGAGTTATGTTTCAAAAACTGTCATTTTGAGTTTGACCAATATGAGGCCAGTAAAACCAAATTTTTGTATTTGTGAACTTTTCCAAAATACCCGATTCTGCTAAAACTCACATAAATTCAATATTACAGGCTTTTTTAGACAAATTGCACGTTTGGATTAGGAATTATGTTTGAATACATTTTTATTGCTCTTTTTGCATTATCTCAGGATTTTAAGTACATTACTGTCATATTGGGTAAAACATTCCTTTTTGTTTTTGCAAACCTTACAAAAGGTTTTTTTCCCAGTAAAACTCACAAATATACATTTCTTCAGGCATTTTTTTGTAATTTTGCATGTGTATTTTTGGAGTTTGAGCATAAACCTTTTATAAGAGGCTACATATATTTTTTGCCTTGAATGTGAAAATACACATAAATATTAAAAAAAATTAATTTACCTTAAAACTACATTAACATTACAAAACATTTCTTTTTGTTTTTGCAAACCTTACACATTTTTTATTTTTCAGTAAAACTCACAAAGATACATTTCTTCAGTTATTTTTTTGTAATTTTGCATGTGTATTTTTGGAGATATGGTTCAAAAACTGTCTTATTGAGTGTGACCAATGTGAGGCCAGTAAAACAAAATTTTTGTATTTGTGAACCTTTCCAAAATACCTAATTCAGGTAAAACTCACATAAAGTCAATATTACAGGCTTTTTTAGACAGATTTCATGTTTGGTTTTGGAGTTATGTTTATGAACCTTTCATATTTAGTATGACAGTTATACTGTTATATTAAATTAAAAAAAAATTGTATCTTTGCAAACACTGTAAAAATAAATTCTGTTAAAAAAACGGCCATTTACTGGCAGCTACGGCTGCCAAACAAAAACCATAAAATTAAAGTAAAACATTGTAAACCAAATAATGATCAAAAACATTATATTTACAGAAATTTTCATGAAACGTTTAAGGGAGAAATATCGTAATTTTACAGATTTTTACCAAATTATTAAGACCAACCACCTTTAATAAACTGACGATGCAAACAGTTCCGCAGAAAAAAAAACCTTTATTCTTCAGAGTTTTTCCAAATTATTACGACCAACCACCTTTAGTGAAGTGACAATGCTGGCGGTTCCACCGAAAAATACCATTGTTTAACAGATTTTTTCAGAATTGTTAGGAACAGGGGTGTCTCATTGACTTTAGCGGGGGGCCACTGGATGCAGGAAATTGATACAAAGTGGGTTAACCTTGCATTAATGGCTATCCCACCCTAGCGACATACTTACCATTCCTATCACTTCAACACGAGAATTTCACTGACCCTCATGTAGGGTTGACTCATGGAATTCTGGGTAATACCGTGGTGGGTTTTATTGAACGCTTTGGTCACACTCAAAATGACAGTTTTTGAAACAAAACTCCAAAAATACACATGCAAGATGTCTAATAATTCCTGAAGAAATGCATCTTCGAGAGTTTTCCTGAAAAAAAAAAAACATTTGGTAAGGTTTGCAAAAACAAAATTTGATTTGTTACTCAATTTGACAGTAATCCTGAGATAATGCGAAAAAAGCAATAAAAATGTATTCCAACATAATTCCTAATCCAAACGTGCAAAATGTCTAAAAATGCCTGTGATCTTGAATACATGTGAGTTTTACTAGATACTGATGTTTTTCTATGGTTTGCAAATACAAAAATGAGGTTTTACTCAATATGATTGTATACTGTAACACTCAATATGACAGTTATTTAAACATAACTCCTACACCACACATGAAAAATGGCTAATAATGCCTGAAATAATGCATCTTTGGGAGTTTTACTCGAACATATGCTTTTTTAAATCTTGCAAATGCAAAAAGTAGTTGTTTACTCAATATGACAATAATATTCTGAGAATCCTGAGATAATGCGAAAAAAGCAATAAAATGTATTCAAACATAACTTCTAAACAACACATGCAAAATGGCTAATAATAGCTAGAGATATGTTTTTTTGTTAGTTGTACTAGAAAAATGATCTTTTGTAAGGTTGCAAAGACACAAGTTTGTTTTTTTTTATTCAATATAACAGTGTAACTTTCATACTAAATATGAAAGGTTTATAATCATAACTCCAAAACCAAATATGAAATTTGTCTTAAAAAGCCTTTAATATTGAATTTATGTAAGTTTTAGCAGAATCAGGTATTTTGGAAAGAATCACAAATACAAATATTAGATTTTACTGGCCTCATATTGGTCACACTCAAAATGACAGTTTTTGAAACATAACTCCAAAAATACACATGCAAAATGTCTAATAATTCCTGAAGAAATGCATCTTCGAGAGTTTTCCTGAAAAAAAAAGACATTTGGTAAGGTTTGCAAAAACAAAATTTGATTTGTTACTCAATTTGACAGTAATGTACTTAGAATCCTGAGATATTGCGAAAAAAGCAATAAAAATGTATTCCAACATAATTCCTAATCCAAACCTGCAAAATGTCTAAAAATGACTGTGCTATTGAATACATGTGAGTTTTACTAGATACAGTTGTTTTTCTATGGTTTGCAAATACAAAAATGAGGTTTTACTCAATATGACTGTATACTGTAACACTCAATATGACAGTTATTTAATCATAACTCCTACACCACACATGAAAAATGGCTAATAATGCCTGAAATAATGCATCTTTGGGAGTTTTACTCGAAACATATGCTTTTTTAAATTTTGCAAATGCAAAAAGTAGTTTTTTACTCAATATGACTATAATAGTCTTAGAATTCTGAGATAATGCGAAAAAAGCAAAAAAAATGTATTCCAACATAATTCCTAATCCAAACGTGCAAAATGTCTAAAAATGCCTGTGATATTGAATACATGTGAGTTTTACTAGATACAGTTGTTTTTCTATGGTTTGCAAATACAAAAATGAGGTTTTACTCAATATGACTGTATACTGTAACACTCAATATGACAGTTATTTAAACATAACTCCTACACCACACATGAAAAATGTCTAATAATGCCTGAAATAATGCATCTTTGGGAGTTTTACTCGAAACATATGCTTTTTTAAATCTTGCAAGTGCAAAAAGTAGTGTTTTACTCAATGTGACTATAATAGTCTTAGAATCCTGAGATAATGCGAAAAAAGCAATAAAAATGTATTCAAACATAACTTCTAAACAACACATGCAAAATGGCTAATAATGCCTAGAGATATGTTTTTTGGTTAGTTGTACTTGAAAAATTATCTTTTGTAAGGTTTGCAAAGACACAAGTTAGTTTTTTTATTCAATATAACAGTGTAAGTTTCATGCTAAATATGAAAGGTTTATAATCATATCTCCAAAACCAAATATGAAATTTGTCTTAAAAAGCCTTTAATATTGAATTTGTGTAAGTTTTAGCAGAATCAGGTATTTTGGAAAGAATCACAAATACAAATATTAGATTTTACTGGCCTCATATTGGTCACACTCAAAATGACAGTTTTTGAAACATAACTCCAAAAATACACATGCAAAATGTCTAATAATTCCTGAAGAAATGCATCTTCGAGAGTTTTCCTGAAAAAAAAACATTTGGTAGGGTTTGCAAAAACAACATTTGATTTGTTACTCAATTTGACAGTAATGTACTTAGAATCCTGAGATATTGCGAAAAAAGCAATAAAAATGTATTCCAACATAATTCCTAATCCAAACGTGCAAAATGTCTAAAAATGACTGTGATATTGAATACATGTGAGTTTTACTAGATACAGTTGTTTTTCTATGGTTTGCAAGTACAAAAATGAGGTTTTACTCAATATGACTGTATACTGTAACACTCAATATGACAGTTATTTAAACATAACTCCTACACCACACATGAAAAATGGCTAATAATGCCTAAAATAATGCATCTTTGGGAGTTTTACTCGAAACGTATGCTTTTTTAAATTTTGCAAATGCAAAAAGTAGTTTTTTACTCAATATGACTATAATAGTCTTAGAATCCTGAGATAATCCGAAAAAAGCAATACAAATGTATTCAAACATAACTTCTAAACAACACATGCAAAATGGCTAATAATGTCTAGAGATATGTTTTTTGGTTAGTTGAACTAGAAAAATGATCTTTTGTAAGGTTTGCAGTGACACAAGTTAGTTTTTTTATTCAATATAACAGTGTAACTGTCATACTAAATATGAAAGGTTTATAATCATAACTCCAAAACCCAATGTGGAATTTGTCTTAAAAGGCCTTTAATATTTAATTCATGTAAGTTTTAGCAGAATCAGGTGTTTTGGAAAGAATCACAAATACAAATATTAGATTTTACTGGCCTCATATTTCTCACACTCAAAATGACAGTTTTTGAAGCATAACTCCAGAAATACACATGCACAATGTCTAATGATGCCTTAAAAAATGCATCTTCAAGAGTTTTCCTGAAAAAAAACATTTGGTAAGGTTTGCAAAAACAAAATTTGATTTGATACTCAATTTGACAGTAATGTACTTAGAATCCTGAGATAATGCGAAAAAAGCAATAAAAATGTATTCCAACATAATTCCTAATCCAAACGTGCAAAATGTCTAAAAATGCCTGTGATATTGAATACATGTGAGTTTTACTAGATACAGTTGTTTTTCTATGGTTTGCAAATACAAAAATGAGGTTTTACTCAATATGACTGTATACTGTAACACTCAATATGACAGTTATTTAAACATAACTCGTACACCGCACATGAAAAATGTCTAATAATGCCTGAAATAATGCATCTTTGGGAGTTTTACTCGAAACATATGCTTTTTTAAATCTTGCAAATGCAAAAAGTAGTTGTTTACTCAATAAGACTATAATAGTCTGAGAATCCTGAGATAATGCGAAAAAAGCAATAAAATGTATTCAAACATAACTTCTAAACACCACATGCAAAATGGCTAATAATAGCTAGAGATATGTTTTTTTGTTAGTTGTACTAGAAAAATGATCTTTTGTAAGGTTTGCAAAGACACAAGTTAGTTTTTTTTATTCAATATAACAGTGTAACAGTCATACTAAATATGAAAGGTTTATAATCATAACTCCAAAGCCAAATATGAAATGTGTCTTAAAAAGCCTTTAATATTGAATTATATGTAAGTTTTAGCACAATCAGGTATTTTGGAAAGAATCACAAATACAAATATTAGATTTTACTGGCCTCATATTGGTCACACTCAAAATGACAGTTTTTGAAACATAACTCCAAAAATACACATGCAAAATGTCTAAGAATGCCTGAAGAAATGCATCTTCGAGAGTTTTCCTGAAAAAAAAGACATTTGGTAAGGTTTGCAAAAACAAAATTTGATTTGTTACTCAATTTGACAGTAATGTACTTAGAATCCTGAGATAATGCGAAAAAAGCAATAAAAATGTATTCAAACATAATTCCTAATCCAAACCTGCAAAATGTCTAAAAATGCCTGTGATATTGAATACATGTTAGTTTTATTAGATACAGTTGTTTTTCTATGGTTTGCAAATACAAAAATGAGGTTTTACTCAATATGACTGTATACTGTAACACTCAATATGACAGTTATTTAAACATAACTCCTACACCACACATGAAAAATGGCTAATAATGCCTGAAATAATGCATCTTTGGGAGTTTTACTCGAAACATATGTTTTTTTAAATCTTGCAAATGCAAAAAGTGGTTTTTTACTCAATATGACTATAATAGTCTTAGAATCCTGAGATAATGCGAAAAAAGCAATAGAAATGTATTCACACATAACTTCTAAACAACACATGCAAAATGGCTAATAATGCCTAGAGATATGTTTTTTTGTTAGTTGTACTAGAAAAATGATCTTTTGTAAGGTTTGCAAAGACACAAGTTAATTTTTTTATTCAATATAACAGTGTAACTGTCATACTAAATATGAAAGGTTTATAATGATAACTCCAAAACCAAATATGAAATTTGTCTTAAAAAGCCTTTAATATTGAATTTATGTAAGTTTTAGCAGAATCAGGTATTTTGGAAAGAATCACAAATACAAATATTAGATTTTACTGGCCTCATATTTCTCACACTCAAAATGACAGTTTTTGAAGCATAACTCCAGAAATACACATGCACAATGTCTAATGATGCCTTAAAAAATGCATCTTCAAGAGTTTTCCTGAAAAAAAAGACATTTGGTAAGGTTTGCAAAAACAAAATTTGATTTGATACTCAATTTGACAGTAATGTACTTAGAATCCTGAGATAATGCGAAAAAAGCAATAAAAATGTATTCCAACATAATTCCTAATCCAAACGTGCAAAATGTCTAAAAATGCCTTTGATATTGAATACATGTGAGTTTTACTAGATACAGTTGTTTTTCTATGGTTTGCAAATACAAAAATGAGGTTTTACTCAATATGACTGTATACTGTAACACTCAATATGACAGTTATTTAAACATAACTCGTACACCGCACATGAAAAATGTCTAATAATGCCTGAAATAATGCATCTTTGGGAGTTTTACTCGAAACATATGCTTTTTTAAATCTTGCAAATGCAAAAAGTAGTTGTTTACTCAATAATACTATAATAGTCTGAGAATCCTGAGATAATGCGAAAAAAGCAATAAAATGTATTCAAACATAACTTCTAAACACCACATGCAAAATGGCTAATAATAGCTAGAGATATGTTTTTTTGTTAGTTGTACTAGAAAAATGATCTTTTGTAAGGTTTGCAAAGACACAAGTTAGTTTTTTTTATTCAATATAACAGTGTAACAGTCATACTAAATATGAAAGGTTTATAATCATAACTCCAAAGCCAAATATGAAATTTGTCTTAAAAAGCCTTTAATATTGAATTATATGTAAGTTTTAGCAGAATCAGGTATTTTGGAAAGAATCACAAATACAAATATTAGATTTTACTGGCCTCATATTGATCACACTCAAAATGACAGTTTTTGAAACATAACTCCAAAAATACACATGCAAAATGTCTAATAATTCTGAAGAAATGCATCTTCGAGAGTTTTCCTGAAAAAAAAACATTTGGTAAGGTTTGCAAAAAAAAAAATTGATTTGTTACTCAATTTGACAGTAATGTACTTAGAATCCTGAGATAATGCGAAAAAAGCAATAAAAATGTATTCCAACATAATTCCTAATCCAAACGTGCAAAATGTCTAAAAATGCCCTGTGATATTGAATACATGTGAGTTTTACTAGATACAGTTGTTTTTCTATGGTTTGCAAATACAAAAATGAGGTTTTACTCAATATGACTGTATACCTGTTAACACTCAATATGACAGTTATTTAAACATAACTCGTACACCGCACATGAAAAATGTCTAATAATGCCTGAAATAATGCATCTTTGGGAGTTTTACTCGAAACATATGCTTTTTTAAATCTTGCAAATGCAAAAAGTAGTTGTTTACTCAATATGACTATAATAGTCTGAGAATCCTGAGATAATGCGAAAAGAGCAATAAATATATTCAAACATACTCTAAACAACACATGCAAAATGGCTAATAATAGCTAGAGATATGTTTCTTTGTTAGTTGTACTAGAAAAATGATCTTTTGTAAGGTTTGCAAAGACACAAGTTAGTTTTTTTTATTCAATATAACAGTGTAACAGTCATACTAAATATGAAAGGTTATAATCATAACTCCAAAACCATATATGAAATTTGTGTTAAAAAGCCTTTAATATTGAATTTATGTGAGTTTTAGCAGAATAAGGTTATTTTGAAAGAATCACAATACAAATATTAGATTTTACTGGCCTCATATGGGTCACACTCAAAATGACAGTTTTTGAAACATAACTCCAAAAATACACATGCAAAATGTCTAATAATGCCTGAAGAAATGCAATTCGAGAGTTTTCCAAAAAAAAAACATTTGGTAAGGTTTGCAAAAACAAAATTGATTTGTTACTCAATTTGACAGTAATGTACTTAGAATCCTGAGATAATGCGAAAAAAGCAATAAAAATGTATTCAAACATAATTCTAATCCAAACCTGCAAAATGTCTAAAAATGCCTGTGATATTGAATACATGTGAGTTTTACTAGATACAGTTGTTTTTCAATGGTTTGCAAATACAAAAATGAGGTTTTACTCAATATGACTGTATACTGTAACACTCAATATGACAGTTATTTAAACATAACTCCTACACCACAAATGAAAAATGGCCAATAATGCTGAAATAATGCATCTTGGGAGTTTTACTCGAAACAATGCTTTTTTAAATCTTGCAAATGCAAAAAGTAGTTTTTTACTAAATATGACTATAATAGTCTTAGAATCCTGAGATAATGCGAACAAAGCAATACTAATACATTACTGTCAAATTGAGTAACAAATCAAATTTTGTTTTGCATAACCTTACCAAATGTCTTTTTTTTCAGGTAAACTCTCGAAGATGCATTTCTTCAGGCATTATTAGACATTTTGCATGTGTATTTTTGGAGTTATGTTTCAAAAACTGTCATTTTGAGTGTGACCAATATGAGGCCAGTAAAATCTAATATTTGTATTTGTGATTCTTTCCAAAATACCTGATTCTGCCTAAAACTCACATAGATTCAATATTAAGGCTTTTTAAGACAAATGTCATATTTGGTTTTGGAGTTATCATTATAAACCTTTCATATTTAGTATGACAGTTACACTGTTATATTGAATAAAAAAACTAACTTGTGTCTTTGCAAACCTTATAAAAGATCATTTTTCTAGTACAGCTAACAAAAAAACATATCTCTAGGCATTATTAGCCATTTGCATGTGTTGTTTAGAAGTTATGTTTGAATACATTTTTATTGCTTTTTTCGCATTATCTCAGGATTCTAAGACTATTATAGTCATATTGAGTAAAAAACTACTTTTTGCATTTGCAAGATTTAAAAAAGCATATGTTTCGAGTGAAACTCCCAAAGATGCATTATTTCAGGCATTATTAGCCATTTTTCATGTGTGGTGTAGGAGTTATGTTTAAATAACTGTCATATTGAGTGTTACAGTATACAGTCATATTGAGTAAAACCTCATTTTTGTATTTGCAAACCATTGAAAAACAACTGTATCTAGTAAAACTCACATGTATTCAATATCACAGGCATTTTAGACATTTTGCACGTTTGGATTAGGAATTATGTTTGAATAAATTTTTTATTGCTTTTTCGCATTAGCTCAGCATTCTAAGACTATTAAAATCATATTGAGTAAAATACTACTTTTTGCATTTGCAAGATTTAAAAAGCATATGTTTCGAGTAAAACTCCCAAAGATGCATTATTTCAGGCATTATTAGCCATTTTCATGTGTGGTGTAGGAGTTTATGTTTCAAAAACTGTCATATTGAGTGTTACAGTATACAGTCATATTGAGTAAAACATCATTTTTGTATTTGCAAACCATTGAAAACAACTGTATCTAGTAAAACTCACATGTATTCAATATCACAGGCATTTTTAGACATTTTGCACGTTTGGATTAGGAATTATGTTTGAATACATTTTTTATTTGCTTTTTTTCGCATTATCTCAGGATTCTAAGTACGTTACTGTAATTGAGTAACAAATCAAATTTTGTTTTTGCAAACCTTACCAAATGTCTTTTTTTCCAGGAAAACTCTCGAAGATGCATTTCTTCAGGCATTATTAGACATTTTGCATGTGTATTTTTGGAGTTATGTTTCAAAAACTGTCATTTTGAGTGTGACCAATATGACGCCAGTAAAATCTAATATTCGTATTTGTGATTCTTTCCAAAATACCTGATTGTGCTAAAACTTACATAAATTCAATATTAAAGGCTTTTTAAGACAAATGTCATATTTGGTTTTGGAGTTATGATTATAAACCTTTCATATTTAGTATGACAGTTACACTGTTATATTGAATAAAAAAATTAACTTGTGTCTTTGCAAACCTTACAAAAGATCATTTTTCTAGTACAACTAACAAAAAAACATGTCTCTAGGCATTATTAGCCATTTTGCATGTGTTGTTTAGAAGTTATGTGTGAATACATTTTTATTGCTTTTTTCGCATTATCTCAGGATTCTAAGACTATTATAGTCATATTGAGTAAAAAACTACTTTTTGCATTTGCAAAATTTAAAAAAGCATATGTTTCGAGTAAAACTCCCAAAGATGCATTATTTCAGGCATTATTAGCCATTTTTCATGTGTGGTGTAGGAGTTATGTTTAAATAACTTTCATATTGAGTGTTACAGTATACAGTCATATTGAGTAAAACCTCATTTTTGTATTTGCAAACCATTGAAAAACGACAGTATCTAGTAAAACTCACATGTATTCAATATCACAGGCCTTTTTAGACATTTTGCACGTTTGGATTAGGAATTATGTTTGAATACATTTTTATTGCTTTTTTCGCATTATCTCAGGATTCTAAGTACATTACTGTCAAATTGAGTAACAAATCAAATTTTGTTCTTGCAAACCTTACCAAATGTTTTTTTTTCTGGAAAACTCTCGAAGATGCATTTCTTCAGGCATTATTAGACATTTTGCATATGTATTTTTGGAGTTATGTTTCAAAAACTGTCATTTTGAGTGTGACCAATATGAGGCCAGTAAAATCTAATATTTGTATTTGTGATTCTTTCCAAAATACCTGATTCTGCTAAAACTCACATAAATTCAATAATAAAGGCTTTTTAAGACAAATTTCATATTTGGTTTTGGAGTTATGATTATAAACCTTTCATATTTAGTATGACAGTTACACTGTTATATTGAATAAAAAAACTAACTTGTGTCTTTGCAAACCTTATAAAAGATCATTTTTCTAGTACAACTAACCAAAAAACATATCTCTAGGCATTATTAGCCATTTTGCATGTGGAGTTTAGAAGTTATGTTTGAATACATTTTTATTGCTTTTTTCGCATTATCTCAGGATTCTAAGACTATTATAGTCATATTGAGTAAAAAACTACTTTTTGCATTTGCAAGATTTAAAAAAGCATATGTTTCGAGTAAAACTCCCAAAGATGCATTATTTCAGGCATTATTAGCCATTTTTCATGTGTGGTGTAGGAGTTATGTTTAAATAACTTTCATATTGAGTGTTACAGTATACAGTCATATTGAGTAAAACCTCATTTTTGTATTTGCAAACCATTGAAAAACAACAGTATCTAGTAAAACTCACATGTATTCAATATCACAGGCCTTTTTAGACATTTTGCACGTTTGGATTAGGAATTATGTTTGAATACATTTTTATTGCTTTTTTCGCATTATCTCAGGATTCTAAGTACATTACTGTCAAATTGAGTAACAAATCAAATTTTGTTCTTGCAAACCTTACCAAATGTTTTTTTTCTGGAAAACTCTCGAAGATGCATTTCTTCAGGCATTATTAGACATTTTGCATATGTATTTTTGGAGTTATGTTTCAAAAACTGTCATTTTGAGTGTGACCAATATGAGGCCAGTAAAATCTAATATTTGTATTTGTGATTCTTTCCAAAATACCTGATTCTGCTAAAACTCACATAAATTCAATAATAAAGGCTTTTTAAGACAAATTTCATATTTGGTTTTGGAGTTATGATTATAAACCTTTCATATTTAGTATGACAGTTACACTGTTATATTGAATAAAAAAACTAACTTGTGTCTTTGCAAACCTTATAAAAGATCATTTTTCTAGTACAACTAACCAAAAAACATATCTCTAGGCATTATTAGCCATTTTGCATGTGGAGTTTAGAAGTTATGTTTGAATACATTTTTATTGCTTTTTTCGCATTATCTCAGGATTCTAAGACTATTATAGTCATATTGAGTAAAAAACTACTTTTTGCATTTGCAAGATTTAAAAATCATATGTTTCGAGTAAAACTCCCAAAGATGCATTATTTCAGGCATTATTAGCCATTTTTCATGTGTGGTGTAGGAGTTATGTTTAAATAACTGTCATATTGAGTGTTACAGTATACAGTCATATTGAGTAAAACCTCATTTTTGTATTTGCAAACCATAGAAAAACAACTGTATCTAATAAAACTAACATGTATTCAATATCACAGGCATTTTTAGACATTTTGCACGTTTGGATTAGGAATTATGTTTGAATACATTTTTATTGCTTTTTTCGCATTATCTCAGGATTCTAGTACATTACTGTCAAATTGAGTAACAAATCAAATTTTGTTTTTGCAAACCTTACCAAATGTCTTTTTTTTCAGGAAAACTCTCGAAGATGCATTTCTTCAGGCATTATTAGACATTTTGCATGTGTATTTTTGGAGTTATGTTTCAAAAACTGTCATTTTGAGTGTGACCAATATGAGGCCAGTAAAATCTAATATTTGTATTTGTGATTCTTTCCAAAATACCTGATTCTGCTAAAACTTACATAAATTCAATATTAAAGGCTTTTTAAGACAAATTTCATATTTGGTTTTGGAGTTATCATTATAAACCTTTCATATTTAGTATGATAGTTACACATTTTTCATGTGTGGTGTAGGAGTTATGTTTAAACAACTGTCATATTGAGTGTTACAGTATACAGTCATATTGAGTAAAACCTAATTTTTGTATTTGCAAACCATAGAAAAACAACTGTATCTAGTAAAACTCACATGTATTCAATATCACAGGCATTTTTAGACATTTTGCAGGTTTGGATTAGGAATTATGTTTGAATACATTTTTATTGCTTTTTTCGCATTATCTCAGGATTCTAAGTACATTACTGTCAAATTGAGTAACAAATCAAATTTTGTTTTTGCAAACCTTACCAAATTTTTTTTTTCTGGAAAACTCTCGAAGATGCATTTCTTCAGGCATTATTAGACATTTTGCATGTGTATTTTTGGAGTTATGTTTCAAAAACTGTCATTTTGAGTGTGACCAATATGAGGCCAGTAAAATCTAGTATTTGTATTTGTGATTCTTTCCAAAATACCTGATTCTGCTAAAACTTACATAAATTCAATATTAAAGGCTTTTTAAGACAAATGTCATATTTGGTTTTGGAGTTATGATTATAAACCTTTCATATTTAGTATGACAGTTACACTGTTATATTGAATAAAAAAACTAACTTGTGTCTTTGCAAACCTTATAAAAGATAATTTTTCTAGTACAACTAACAAAAAAACATATCTCTAGGCATTATTAGCCATTTTGCATGTGTTGTTTAGAAGTTATGTTTGAATACATTTTTATTGCTTTTTTCGCATTATCTCAGGATTCTAAGACTATTATAGTCATATTGAGTAAAAAACTACTTTTTGCATTTGCAAGATTTAAAAAAGCATATGTTTCGAGTAAAACTCCCAAAGATGCATTATTTCAGGCATTATTAGCCATTTTTCATGTGTGGTGTAGGAGTTATGTTTAAATAACTGTCATATTGAGTGTTACAGTATACAGTCATATTGAGTAAAACCTCAGTTTTGTATTTGCAAACCATTGAAAAACAACTGTATCTAGTAAAACTCACATGTATTCAATATCACAGGCATTTTTAGACATTTTGCAGGTTTGGATTAGGAATTATGTTTGAATACATTTTTATTGCTTTTTTCGCATAATCTCAGGATTCTAAGACTATTAAAATCATATTGAGTAAAATACTACTTTTTGCATTTGCAAGATTTAAAAAAGCATATGTTTCGAGTAAAACTCCCAAAGATGCATTATTTCAGGCATTATTAGCCATTTTTCATGTGTGGTGTAGGAGTTATGTTTTAAAAACTGTCATATTGAGTGTTACAGTATACAGTCATATTGAGTAAAACCTCATTTTTGTATTTGCAAACCATTGAAAAACAACTGTATCTAGTAAAACTCACATGTATTCAATATCACAGGCATTTTTAGACATTTTGCACGTTTGGATTAGGAATTATGTTTGAATACATTTTTATTGCTTTTTTTGCATTATCTCAGGATTCTAAGTACGTTACTGTCAAATTGAGTAACAAATCAAATTTTGTTTTGGCAAACCTTACCAAATGTCTTTTTTTCCAGGAAAACTCTCGAAGATGCATTTCTTCAGGCATTATTAGACATTTTGCATGTGTATTTTTGGAGTTATGTTTCAAAAACTGTCATTTTGAGTGTGACCAATATGACGCCAGTAAAATCTAATATTCGTATTTGTGATTCTTTCCAAAATACCTGATTCTGCTAAAACTTACATAAATTCAATATTAAAGGCTTTTTAAGACAAATGTCGTATTTGGTTTTGGAGTTATGATTATAAACCTTTCATATTTAGTATGACAGTTCCACTGTTATATTGAATAAAAAAATTAACTTGTGTCTTTGCAAACCTTACAAAAGATCATTTTTCTAGTACAACTAACAAAAAAACATGTCTCTAGGCATTATTAGCCATTTTGCATGTGTTGTTTAGAAGTTATGTGTGAATACATTTTTATTGCTTTTTTCGCATTATCTCAGGATTCTAAGACTATTATAGTCATATTGAGTAAAAAACTACTTTTTGCATTTGCAAGATTTAAAAAAGCATATGTTTCGAGTAAAACTCCCAAAGATGCATTATTTCAGGCATTATTAGCCACTTTTCATGTGTGGTGTAGGAGTTATGTTTAAATAACTGTCATATTGAGTGTTACAGTATACAGTCATATTGAGTAAAACCTCATTTTTGTATTTGCAAACCATTGAAAAACAACTGTATCTAGTAAAACTCACATGTATTCAATATCACAGGCATTTTTAGACATTTTGCAGGTTTGGATTAGGAATTATGTTTGAATACATTTTTATTGCTTTTTTCGCATAATCTCAGGATTCTAAGACTATTAAAATCATATTGAGTAAAATACTACTTTTTGCATTTGCAAGATTTAAAAAAGCATATGTTTCGAGTAAAACTCCCAAAGATGCATTATTTCAGGCATTATTAGCCATTTTTCATGTGTGGTGTAGGAGTTATGTTTAAATAACTGTCATATTGAGTGTTACAGTATACAGTCATATTGAGTAAAACCTCATTTTTGTATTTGCAAACCATTGAAAAACAACTGTATCTAGTAAAACTCACATGTATTCAATATCACAGGCATTTTTAGACATTTTGCAGGTTTGGATTAGGAATTATGTTTGAATACATTTTTATTGCTTTTTTCGCATAATCTCAGGATTCTAAGACTATTAAAATCATATTGAGTAAAATACTACTTTTTGCATTTGCAAGATTTAAAAAAGCATATGTTTCGAGTAAAACTCCCAAAGATGCATTATTTCAGGCATTATTAGCCATTTTTCATGTGTGGTGTAGGAGTTATGTTTCAAAAACTGTCATATTGAGTGTTACAGTATACAGTCATATTGAGTAAAACCTCATTTTTGTATTTGCAAACCATTGAAAAACAACTGTATCTAGTAAAACTCACATGTATTCAATATCACAGGCATTTTTAGACATTTTGCACGTTTGGATTAGGAATTATGTTTGAATACATTTTTATTGCTTTTTTTGCATTATCTCAGGATTCTAAGTACGTTACTGTCAAATTGAGTAACAAATCAAATTTTGTTTTGGCAAACCTTACCAAATGTCTTTTTTTCCAGGAAAACTCTCGAAGATGCATTTCTTCAGGCATTATTAGACATTTTGCATGTGTATTTTTGGAGTTATGTTTCAAAAACTGTCATTTTGAGTGTGACCAATATGACGCCAGTAAAATCTAATATTCGTATTTGTGATTCTTTCCAAAATACCTGATTCTGCTAAAACTTACATAAATTCAATATTAAAGGCTTTTTAAGACAAATGTCATATTTGGTTTTGGAGTTATGATTATAAACCTTTCATATTTAGTATGACAGTTCCACTGTTATATTGAATAAAAAAATTAACTTGTGTCTTTGCAAACCTTACAAAAGATCATTTTTCTAGTACAACTAACAAAAAAACATGTCTCTAGGCATTATTAGCCATTTTGCATGTGTTGTTTAGAAGTTATGTGTGAATACATTTTTATTGCTTTTTTTGCATTATCTCAGGATTCTAAGACTATTATAGTCATATTGAGTAAAAAACTACTTTTTGCATTTGCAAGATTTAAAAAAGCATATGTTTCGAGTAAAACTCCCAAAGATGCATTATTTCAGGCATTATTAGCCATTTTTCATGTGTGGTGTAGGAGTTATGTTTAAATAACTTTCATATTGAGTGTTACAGTATACAGTCATATTGAGTAAAACCTCATTTTTGTATTTGCAAACCATTGAAAAACAACAGTATCTAGTAAAACTCACATGTATTCAATATCACAGGCCTTTTTAGACATTTTGCACGTTTGGATTAGGAATTATGTTTGAATACATTTTTATTGCTTTTTTCGCATTATCTCAGGATTCTAAGTACATTACTGTCAAATTGAGTAACAAATCAAATTTTGTTTTTGCAAACCTTACCAAATGTTTTTTTTTTCTGGAAAACTCTCGAAGATGCATTTCTTCAGGCATTATTAGACATTTTGCATATGTATTTTTGGAGTTATGTTTCAAAAACTGTCATTTTGAGTGTGACCAATATGAGGCCAGTAAAATCTAATATTTGTATTTGTGATTCTTTCCAAAATACCTGATTCTGCTAAAAATCACATAAATTCAATAATAAAGGCTTTTTAAGACAAATTTCATATTTGGTTTTGGAGTTATGATTATAAACCTTTCATATTTAGTATGACAGTTACACTGTTATATTGAATAAAAAAACTAACTTGTGTCTTTGCAAACCTTATAAAAGATCATTTTTCTAGTACAACTAACCAAAAAACATATCTCTAGGCATTATTAGCCATTTTGCATGTGTTGTTTAGGAGTTATGTTTGAATACATTTTTATTGCTTTTTTCGCATTATCTCAGGATTCTAAGACTAATATAGTCATATTGAGTAAAAAACTACTTTTTGCATTTGCAAGATTTAAAAAAGCATATGTTTCGAGTAAAACTCCCAAAGATGCATTATTTCAGGCATTATTAGCCATTTTTCACGTGTGGTGTAGGAGTTATGTTTAAATAACTGTCATATTGAGTGTTACAGTATACAGTCATATTGAGTAAAACCTCATTTTTGTATTTGCAAACCATTGAAAAACAACTGTATCTAGTAAAACTCACATGTATTCAATATCACAGGCCTTTTTAGACATTGTGCACGTTTGGATTAGGAATTATGTTTGAATACATTTTTATTGCTTTTTTCGCATTATCTCAGGATTCTAAGTACATTACTGTCAAATTGAGTAACAAATCAAATTTTGTTTTTGCAAACCTTACCAAATGTCTTTTTTTTCAGGAAAACTCTCGAAGATGCATTTCTTCAGGCATTATTAGACATTTTGCATATGTATTTTTGGAGTTATGTTTCAAAAACTGTCATTTTGAGTGTGACCAATATGAGGCCAGTAAAATCTAATATTTGTATTTGTGATTCTTTCCAAAATACCTGATTCTGCTAAAAATCACATAAATTCAATATTAAAGGCTTTTTAAGACAAATTTCATATTTGGTTTTGGAGTTATGATTATAAACCTTTCATATTTAGTATGACAGTTACACTGTTATATTGAATAAAAAAACTAACTTGTGTCTTTGCAAACCTTACAAAAGATCATTTTTCTAGTACAACTAACAAAAAAACATATCTCTAGGAATTATTAGCCATTTTGCATTTGTTGTTTAGAAGTTGTGTGAATACATTTTTATTGCTTTTTTCGCATTATCTCAGGATTCTAAGACTATTATAGTCATATTGAGTAAAAAACTACTTTTTGCATTTGCAAGATTTAAAAAAGCATATGTTTCGAGTAAAACTCCCAAAGATGCATTATTTCAGGCATTATTAGCCATTTTTCGTGTGTGGTGTAGGAGTTATGTTTAAATAACTGTCATATTGAGTGTTACAGTATACAGTCATATTGAGTAAAACCTCATTTTTGTATTTGCAAACCATAGAAAAACAACTGTATCTAGTAAAACGCACATGTATTCAATATCACAGGCATTTTTAGACATTTTGCAGGTTTGGATAAGGAATTATGTTTGAATACATTTTTATTGCTTTTTTCGCATTATCTCAGGATTCTAAGTACATTACTGTCAAATTGAGTAACAAATCAAATTTTGATTTTGCAAACCTTACCAAATGTTTTTTTTTGGAAAACTCTCGAAGATGCATTTCTTCAGGCATTATTAGACATTTTGCATGTGTATTTTTGGAGTTATGTTTCAAAAACTGTCATTTTGAGTGTGATCAATATGAGGCCAGTAAAATCTAATATTTGTATTTGTGATTCTTTCCAAAATACCTGATTCTGCTAAAACTTACATAAATTCAATATTAAAGGCTTTTTAAGACAAATGTCATATTTGGTTTTGGAGTTATCATTATAAACCTTTCATATTTAGTATGACAGTTACACTGTTATATTGAATAAAAAAAATAACTTGTGTCTTTGCAAACCTTACAAAAGATCATTTTTCTAGTACAACTAACAAAAAACATATCTCTAGGCATTATTAGCCATTTTGCATGTGTTGTTTAGAAGTTATGTGTGAATACATTTTATTGCTTTTTTCGCATTATCTCAGGATTCTAAGACTATTATAGTCATATTGAGTAAAAAACTACTTTTTGCATTTGCAAGATTTAAAAAAGCATATGTTTCGAGTAAAACTCCCAAAGATGCATTATTTCAGGCATTATTAGCCATTTTTCATGTGTGGTGTAGGCGTTATGTTTAAATAACTGTCATATTGAGTGTTACAGTATACAGTCATATTGAGTAAAACCTCAATTTTGTATTTGCAAACCATTGAAAAACAACTGAATCTAGTAAAACTCACATGTATTCAATATCACAGGCATTTTTAGACATTTTGCAGGTTTGGATTAGGAATTATGTTTGAATACATTTTTAATGCTTTTTTCGCATTATCTCAGAATTCTAAGTACATTACTGTCAAATTGAGTAACGAATCAAATTTTGTTTTTGCAAACCTTACCAAATGTTTTTTTTCTGGAAAACTCTCGAAGATGCATTTCTTCAGGCATTATTAGACATTTTGCATGTGTATTTTTGGAGTTATGTTTCAAATACTGTCATTTTGAGTGTGACCAATATGAGGCCAGTAAAATCTAATATTTGTATTTGTGATTCTTTCCAAAATACCTGATTCTGCTAAAACTTACATAAATTCAATATTAAAGGTTTTTTAAGACTAATTTCACATTTGGTTTTGGAGTTATCATTATAAACCTTTCATATTTAGTATGACAGTTACACTGTTATATTGAATAAAAAAATTAACTTGTGTCTTTGCAAGCCTTACAAAAGATCATTTTTCTAGTACAACTAACAAAAAACATATCTCTAGGCATTATTAGCCATTTTGCATGTGTTGTTTAGAAGTTATGTGTGAATAAATTTGTATTGTTTTTTTCAATTATCTCAGGATTCTAAGACTATTATAGTCATATTGAGTAAAAAACTACTTTTTGCATTTGCAAGATTTAAAAAAGCATATGTTTCGAGTAAAACTCCCAAAGATGCATTATTTCAGGCATTATTAGCCATTTTTCATGTGTGGTGTAGGAGTTATGTTTAAATAACTTTCATATTGAGTGTTACAGTATACAGTCATATTGAGTAAAACCTCATTTTTGTATTTGCAAACCATTGAAAAACAACAGTATCTAGTAAAACTCACATGTATTCAATATCACAGGCCTTTTTAGACATTTTGCACGTTTGGATTAGGAATTATGTTTGAATACATTTTTATTGCTTTTTTCGCATTATCTCAGGATTCTAAGTACATTACTGTCAAATTGAGTAACAAATCAAATTTTGTTTTTGCAAACCTTACCAAATGTTTTTTTTTTCTGGAAAACTCTCGAAGATGCATTTCTTCAGGCATTATTAGACATTTTGCATATGTATTTTTGGAGTTATGTTTCAAAAACTGTCATTTTGAGTGTGACCAATATGAGGCCAGTAAAATCTAATATTTGTATTTGTGATTCTTTCCAAAATACCTGATTCTGCTAAAAATCACATAAATTCAATAATAAAGGCTTTTTAAGACAAATTTCATATTTGGTTTTGGAGTTATGATTATAAACCTTTCATATTTAGTATGACAGTTACACTGTTATATTGAATAAAAAAACTAACTTGTGTCTTTGCAAACCTTATAAAAGATCATTTTTCTAGTACAACTAACCAAAAAACATATCTCTAGGCATTATTAGCCATTTTGCATGTGTTGTTTAGGAGTTATGTTTGAATACATTTTTATTGCTTTTTTCGCATTATCTCAGGATTCTAAGACTAATATAGTCATATTGAGTAAAAAACTACTTTTTGCATTTGCAAGATTTAAAAAAGCATATGTTTCGAGTAAAACTCCCAAAGATGCATTATTTCAGGCATTATTAGCCATTTTTCACGTGTGGTGTAGGAGTTATGTTTAAATAACTGTCATATTGAGTGTTACAGTATACAGTCATATTGAGTAAAACCTCATTTTTGTATTTGCAAACCATTGAAAAACAACTGTATCTAGTAAAACTCACATGTATTCAATATCACAGGCCTTTTTAGACATTGTGCACGTTTGGATTAGGAATTATGTTTGAATACATTTTTATTGCTTTTTTCGCATTATCTCAGGATTCTAAGTACATTACTGTCAAATTGAGTAACAAATCAAATTTTGTTTTTGCAAACCTTACCAAATGTCTTTTTTTTCAGGAAAACTCTCGAAGATGCATTTCTTCAGGCATTATTAGACATTTTGCATATGTATTTTTGGAGTTATGTTTCAAAAACTGTCATTTTGAGTGTGACCAATATGAGGCCAGTAAAATCTAATATTTGTATTTGTGATTCTTTCCAAAATACCTGATTCTGCTAAAAATCACATAAATTCAATATTAAAGGCTTTTTAAGACAAATTTCATATTTGGTTTTGGAGTTATGATTATAAACCTTTCATATTTAGTATGACAGTTACACTGTTATATTGAATAAAAAAACTAACTTGTGTCTTTGCAAACCTTACAAAAGATCATTTTTCTAGTACAACTAACAAAAAAACATATCTCTAGGAATTATTAGCCATTTTGCATTTGTTGTTTAGAAGTTGTGTGAATACATTTTTATTGCTTTTTTCGCATTATCTCAGGATTCTAAGACTATTATAGTCATATTGAGTAAAAAACTACTTTTTGCATTTGCAAGATTTAAAAAAGCATATGTTTCGAGTAAAACTCCCAAAGATGCATTATTTCAGGCATTATTAGCCATTTTTCGTGTGTGGTGTAGGAGTTATGTTTAAATAACTGTCATATTGAGTGTTACAGTATACAGTCATATTGAGTAAAACCTCATTTTTGTATTTGCAAACCATAGAAAAACAACTGTATCTAGTAAAACGCACATGTATTCAATATCACAGGCATTTTTAGACATTTTGCAGGTTTGGATAAGGAATTATGTTTGAATACATTTTTATTGCTTTTTTCGCATTATCTCAGGATTCTAAGTACATTACTGTCAAATTGAGTAACAAATCAAATTTTGATTTTGCAAACCTTACCAAATGTTTTTTTTTGGAAAACTCTCGAAGATGCATTTCTTCAGGCATTATTAGACATTTTGCATGTGTATTTTTGGAGTTATGTTTCAAAAACTGTCATTTTGAGTGTGATCAATATGAGGCCAGTAAAATCTAATATTTGTATTTGTGATTCTTTCCAAAATACCTGATTCTGCTAAAACTTACATAAATTCAATATTAAAGGCTTTTTAAGACAAATGTCATATTTGGTTTTGGAGTTATCATTATAAACCTTTCATATTTAGTATGACAGTTACACTGTTATATTGAATAAAAAAAATAACTTGTGTCTTTGCAAACCTTACAAAAGATCATTTTTCTAGTACAACTAACAAAAAACATATCTCTAGGCATTATTAGCCATTTTGCATGTGTTGTTTAGAAGTTATGTGTGAATACATTTTATTGCTTTTTTCGCATTATCTCAGGATTCTAAGACTATTATAGTCATATTGAGTAAAAAACTACTTTTTGCATTTGCAAGATTTAAAAAAGCATATGTTTCGAGTAAAACTCCCAAAGATGCATTATTTCAGGCATTATTAGCCATTTTTCATGTGTGGTGTAGGCGTTATGTTTAAATAACTGTCATATTGAGTGTTACAGTATACAGTCATATTGAGTAAAACCTCAATTTTGTATTTGCAAACCATTGAAAAACAACTGAATCTAGTAAAACTCACATGTATTCAATATCACAGGCATTTTTAGACATTTTGCAGGTTTGGATTAGGAATTATGTTTGAATACATTTTTAATGCTTTTTTCGCATTATCTCAGAATTCTAAGTACATTACTGTCAAATTGAGTAACGAATCAAATTTTGTTTTTGCAAACCTTACCAAATGTTTTTTTTCTGGAAAACTCTCGAAGATGCATTTCTTCAGGCATTATTAGACATTTTGCATGTGTATTTTTGGAGTTATGTTTCAAATACTGTCATTTTGAGTGTGACCAATATGAGGCGAGTAAAATCTAATATTTGTATTTGTGATTCTTTCCAAAATACCTGATTCTGCTAAAACTTACATAAATTCAATATTAAAGGTTTTTTAAGACTAATTTCACATTTGGTTTTGGAGTTATCATTATAAACCTTTCATATTTAGTATGACAGTTACACTGTTATATTGAATAAAAAAATTAACTTGTGTCTTTGAAAGCCTTACAAAAGATCATTTTTCTAGTACAACTAACAAAAAACATATCTCTAGGCATTATTAGCCATTTTGCATGTGTTGTTTAGAAGTTATGTGTGAATAAATTTTTATTGTTTTTTTCGCATTATCTCAGGATTCTAAGACTATTATAGTCATATTGAGTAAAAAACTACTTTTTGCATTTGCAAGATTTAAAAAAGCATATGTTTCGAGTAAAACTCCCAAAGATGCATTATTTCAGGCATTATTAGCCATTTTTCATGTGTGGTGTAGGAGTTATGTTTAAATAACTTTCATATTGAGTGTTACAGTATACAGTCATATTGAGTAAAACCTCATTTTTGTATTTGCAAACCATTGAAAAACAACAGTATCTAGTAAAACTCACATGTATTCAATATCACAGGCCTTTTTAGACATTTTGCACGTTTGGATTAGGAATTATGTTTGAATACATTTTTATTGCTTTTTTCGCATTATCTCAGGATTCTAAGTACATTACTGTCAAATTGAGTAACAAATCAAATTTTGTTTTTGCAAACCTTACCAAATGTTTTTTTTTTCTGGAAAACTCTCGAAGATGCATTTCTTCAGGCATTATTAGACATTTTGCATATGTATTTTTGGAGTTATGTTTCAAAAACTGTCATTTTGAGTGTGACCAATATGAGGCCAGTAAAATCTAATATTTGTATTTGTGATTCTTTCCAAAATACCTGATTCTGCTAAAAATCACATAAATTCAATAATAAAGGCTTTTTAAGACAAATTTCATATTTGGTTTTGGAGTTATGATTATAAACCTTTCATATTTAGTATGACAGTTACACTGTTATATTGAATAAAAAAACTAACTTGTGTCTTTGCAAACCTTATAAAAGATCATTTTTCTAGTACAACTAACCAAAAAACATATCTCTAGGCATTATTAGCCATTTTGCATGTGTTGTTTAGGAGTTATGTTTGAATACATTTTTATTGCTTTTTTCGCATTATCTCAGGATTCTAAGACTATTATAGTCATATTGAGTAAAAAACTACTTTTTGCATTTGCAAGATTTAAAAAAGCATATGTTTCGAGTAAAACTCCCAAAGATGCATTATTTCAGGCATTATTAGCCATTTTTCACGTGTGGTGTAGGAGTTATGTTTAAATAACTGTCATATTGAGTGTTACAGTATACAGTCATATTGAGTAAAACCTCATTTTTGTATTTGCAAACCATTGAAAAACAACTGTATCTAGTAAAACTCACATGTATTCAATATCACAGGCCTTTTTAGACATTGTGCACGTTTGGATTAGGAATTATGTTTGAATACATTTTTATTGCTTTTTTCGCATTATCTCAGGATTCTAAGTACATTACTGTCAAATTGAGTAACAAATCAAATTTTGTTTTTGCAAACCTTACCAAATGTCTTTTTTTTCAGGAAAACTCTCGAAGATGCATTTCTTCAGGCATTATTAGACATTTTGCATATGTATTTTTGGAGTTATGTTTCAAAAACTGTCATTTTGAGTGTGACCAATATGAGGCCAGTAAAATCTAATATTTGTATTTGTGATTCTTTCCAAAATACCTGATTCTGCTAAAAATCACATAAATTCAATATTAAAGGCTTTTTAAGACAAATTTCATATTTGGTTTTGGAGTTATGATTATAAACCTTTCATATTTAGTATGACAGTTACACTGTTATATTGAATAAAAAAACTAACTTGTGTCTTTGCAAACCTTACAAAAGATCATTTTTCTAGTACAACTAACAAAAAAACATATCTCTAGGAATTATTAGCCATTTTGCATTTGTTGTTTAGAAGTTGTGTGAATACATTTTTATTGCTTTTTTCGCATTATCTCAGGATTCTAAGACTATTATAGTCATATTGAGTAAAAAACTACTTTTTGCATTTGCAAGATTTAAAAAAGCATATGTTTCGAGTAAAACTCCCAAAGATGCATTATTTCAGGCATTATTAGCCATTTTTCGTGTGTGGTGTAGGAGTTATGTTTAAATAACTGTCATATTGAGTGTTACAGTATACAGTCATATTGAGTAAAACCTCATTTTTGTATTTGCAAACCATAGAAAAACAACTGTATCTAGTAAAACGCACATGTATTCAATATCACAGGCATTTTTAGACATTTTGCAGGTTTGGATAAGGAATTATGTTTGAATACATTTTTATTGCTTTTTTCGCATTATCTCAGGATTCTAAGTACATTACTGTCAAATTGAGTAACAAATCAAATTTTGATTTTGCAAACCTTACCAAATGTTTTTTTTTGGAAAACTCTCGAAGATGCATTTCTTCAGGCATTATTAGACATTTTGCATGTGTATTTTTGGAGTTATGTTTCAAAAACTGTCATTTTGAGTGTGATCAATATGAGGCCAGTAAAATCTAATATTTGTATTTGTGATTCTTTCCAAAATACCTGATTCTGCTAAAACTTACATAAATTCAATATTAAAGGCTTTTTAAGACAAATGTCATATTTGGTTTTGGAGTTATCATTATAAACCTTTCATATTTAGTATGACAGTTACACTGTTATATTGAATAAAAAAATTAACTTGTGTCTTTGCAAACCTTACAAAAGATCATTTTTCTAGTACAACTAACAAAAAACATATCTCTAGGCATTATTAGCCATTTTGCATGTGTTGTTTAGAAGTTATGTGTGAATACATTTTATTGCTTTTTTCGCATTATCTCAGGATTCTAAGACTATTATAGTCATATTGAGTAAAAAACTACTTTTTGCATTTGCAAGATTTAAAAAAGCATATGTTTCGAGTAAAACTCCCAAAGATGCATTATTTCAGGCATTATTAGCCATTTTTCATGTGTGGTGTAGGCGTTATGTTTAAATAACTGTCATATTGAGTGTTACAGTATACAGTCATATTGAGTAAAACCTCAATTTTGTATTTGCAAACCATTGAAAAACAACTGAATCTAGTAAAACTCACATGTATTCAATATCACAGGCATTTTTAGACATTTTGCAGGTTTGGATTAGGAATTATGTTTGAATACATTTTTAATGCTTTTTTCGCATTATCTCAGAATTCTAAGTACATTACTGTCAAATTGAGTAACGAATCAAATTTTGTTTTTGCAAACCTTACCAAATGTTTTTTTTTCTGGAAAACTCTCGAAGATGCATTTCTTCAGGCATTATTAGACATTTTGCATGTGTATTTTTGGAGTTATGTTTCAAAAACTGTCATTTTGAGTGTGACCAATATGAGGCCAGTAAAATCTAATATTTGTATTTGTGATTCTTTCCAAAATACCTGATTCTGCTAAAACTCACATAGATTCAATATTAAAGGTTTTTAAGACAAATTTCATATTTGGTTTTGGAGTTATGATTATAAACCTTTCATATTTAGTATGACAGTTACACTGTTATATTGAATAAAAAAACTAACTTGTGTCTTTGCAAACCTTATAAAAGATCATTTTTCTAGTACAACTAACAAAAAACATATCTCTAGGCATTATTAGCCATTTTGCATGTGTTGTTTAGAAGTTATGTTTGAATACATTTTTATTGCTTTTTTCGCATTATCTCAGGATTCTAAGACTATTATAGTCATATTGAGTAAAAAACTACTTTTTGCATTTGCAAGATTTAAAAAAGCATATGTTTCGAGTAAAACTCCCAAAGATGCATTATTTCAGGCATTATTAGCCATTTTTCATGTGTGGTGTAGGAGTTATGTTTAAATAACTGTCATATTGAGTGTTACAGTATACAGTCATATTGAGTAAAACCTCATTTTTGTATTTGCAAACCATTGAAAAACAACTGTATCTAGTAAAACTCACATGTATTCAATATCACAGGCATTTTTAGACATTTTGCAGGTTTGGATTAGGAATTATGTTTGAATACATTTTTATTGCTTTTTTCGCATTATCTCAGGATTCTAAGTACATTACTGTCAAATTGAGTAACAAATCAAATTTTGTTTTTGCAAACCTTACCAAATGTTTTTTTTCTGGAAAACTCTCGAAGATGCATTTCTTCAGGCATTATTAGACATTTTGCATGTGTATTTTTGGAGTTATGTTTCAAAAACTGTCATTTTGAGTGTGACCAATATGAGGCCAGTAAAATCTAATATTTGTATTTGTGATTCTTTCCAAAATACCTGATTCTGCTAAAACTCACATAGATTCAATATTAAAGGTTTTTAAGACAAATTTCATATTTGGTTTTGGAGTTATGATTATAAACCTTTCATATTTAGTATGACAGTTACACTGTTATATTGAATAAAAAAAACTAACTTCTGTCTTTGCAAACCTTATAAAAGATCATTTTTCTAGTACAACTAACAAAAAACATATCTCTAGGCATTATTAGCCATTTTGCATGTGTTGTTTAGAAGTTATGTTTGAATACATTTTTATTGCTTTTTTCGCATTATCTCAGGATTCTAAGACTATTATAGTCATATTGAGTAAAAAACTACTTTTTGCATTTGCAAGATTTAAAAAAGCATATGTTTCGAGTAAAACTCCCAAAGATGCATTATTTCATGCATTATTAGCCATTTTTCATGTGTGGTGTAGGAGTTATGTTTAAACAACTGTCATATTGAGTGTTACAGTATACAGTCATATTGAGTAAAACCTAATTTTTGTATTTGCAAACCATAGAAAAACAACTGTATCTAGTAAAACTCACATGTATTCAATATCACAGGCATTTTTAGACATTTTGCAGGTTTGGATTAGGAATTATGTTTGAATACATTTTTATTGCTTTTTTCGCATTATCTCAGGATTCTAAGTACATTACTGTCAAATTGAGTAACAAATCAGATTTTGTTTTTGCAAACCTTACCAAATGTTTTTTTTCTGGACAACTCTCGAAGATGCATTTCTTCAGGCATTATTAGACATTTTGCATGTGTATTTTTGGAGTTATGTTTCAAAAACTGTCATTTTGAGTGTGACCAATATGAGGCCAGTAAAATCTAGTATTTGTATTTGTGATTCTTTCCAAAATACCTGATTCTGCTAAAACTTACATAAATTCAATATTAAAGGCTTTTTAAGACAAATGTCATATTTGGTTTTGGAGTTATGATTATAAACCTTTCATATTTAGTATGACAGTTACACTGTTATATTGAATAAAAAAAATTAACTTGTGTCTTTGCAAACCTTACAAAAGATCATTTTTCTAGTACAACTAACAAAAAACATATCTCTAGGCATTATTAGCCATTTTGCATGCGTTGTTTAGAAGTTATGTGTGAATACATTTTTATTGCTTTTTTCGCATTATCTCAGGATTCTAAGACTATTATTGTCATATTGAGTAAAAAACTACTTTTTGCATTTGCAAGATTTAAAAAAGCATATGTTTCGAGTAAAACTCCCAAAGATGCATTATTTCAGGCATTATTAGCCATTTTTCATGTGTGGTGTAGGAGTTATGTTTCAAAAACTGTCATATTGAGTGTTACAGTATACAGTCATATTGAGAAAAACCTAATTTTTGTATTTGCAAACCATTGAAAAACAACTGTATCTAGTAAAACTCACATGTATTCAATATCACAGGCATTTTTAGACATTTTGCACGTTTGGATTAGGAATTATGTTTGAATACATTTTTATTGCTTTTTTCGCATTATCTCAGGATTCTAAGTACATTACTGTCAAATTGAATAACAAATCAAATTTTGTTTTTGCAAACCTTACCAAATGTCATTTGTTTCCAGGAAAATTCTCGAAGATGCATTTCTTCAGGCATTATTAGACATTTTGCATGTGTATTTTTGGAGTTATGTTTCAAAAACTGTCATTTTGAGTGTGACCAATATGACGCCAGTAAAATCTAATATTCGTATTTGTGATTCTTTCCAAAATACCTGATTCTGCTAAAACTTATATAAATTCAATATTAAAGGCTTTTTAAGACAAATGTCATATTTGGTTTTGGAGTTATGATTATAAACCTTTCGTATTTAGTATGACAGTTACACTGTTATATTGAATAAAAAAATTAACTTGTGTCTTTGCAAACCTTACAAAAGATCATTTTTCTAGTACAACTAACAAAAAAACATATCTCTAGGCATTATTAGCCATTTTGCATCTGTTGTTTAGAAGTTATGTGTGAATACATTTTTATTGCTTTTTTCGCATTATCTCAGGATTCTAAGACTATTATTGTCATATTGAGTAAAAAACTACTTTTTGCATTTGCAAGATTTAAAAAAGCATATGTTTCGAGTAAAACTCCCAAAGATTCATTATTTCAGGCATTATTAGCCATTTTTCATGTGTGGTGTAGGAGTTATGTTTAAATAACTGTCATATTGAGTGTTACAGTATACAGTCATATTGAGTAAAACCTCATTTTTGTATTTGCAAACCATTGAAAAACAACAGTATCTAGTAAAACTCACATGTATTCAATATCACAGGCCTTTTTTAGACATTTTGCACGTTTGGATTAGGAATTATGTTTGAATACATTTCTATTGCTTTTTTCGCATTATCTCAGGATTCTAAGTACATTACTGTCAAATTGAGTAACAAATCAAATTTTGTTTTTGCAAACCTTACCAAATGTTTTTTTTGTGGAAAAATCTCGAAGATGCATTTCTTCAGGCATTATTAGACATTTTGCATATGTATTTTTGGACTTATGTTTCAAAAACTGTCATTTTGAGTGTGACCAATATGAGGCCAGTAAAATCTAATATTTGTATTTGTGATTCTTTCCAAAATACCTGATTCTGCTAAAACTTACATAAATTCAATATTAAAGGCTTTTTAAGACAAATGTCATATTTGGTTTTGGAGTTATCATTATAAACCTTTCATATTTAGTATGACAGTTACACTGTTATATTGAATAAAAAAATTAACTTTTTTCTTTGCAAACCTTACAAAAGATCATTTTTCTAGTACAACTAACAAAAAAACATATCTCTAGGCATTATTAGCCATTTTGCATGTGTTGTTTAGAAGTTATGTGTGAATACATTTCTATTGCTTTTTTCGCATTATCTCAGGATTCTAAGACTATTATAGTCATATTGAGTAAAAAACTACTTTTTGCATTTGCAAGATTTAAAAAAGCATATGTTTCGAGTAAAACTCCCAAAGATGCATTATTTCAGGCATTATTAGCCATTTTTCATGTGTGGTGTAGGAGTTATGTTTAAATAACTGTCATATTGAGTGTTACAGTATACAGTCATATTGAGTAAAACCTCATTTTTGTATTTGCAAACCATAGAAAAACAACTGTATCTAGTAAAACTCACATGTATTCAATATCACAGGCATTTTTAGACATTTTGCAGGTTTGGATTAGGAATTATGTTTGAATACATTTTTATTGCTTTTTTCGCATTATCTCAGGATTCTAAGTACATTACTGTCAAATTGAGTAACAAATCAAATTTTGTTTTTGCAAACCTTACCAAATGTCTTTTTTTTCAGGAAAACTCTCGAAGATGCATTTCTTCAGGCATTATTAGACATTTTGTATGTGTATTTTTGGAGTTATGTTTCAAAAACTGTCGTTTTGAGTGTGACCAATATGAGGCCAGTAAAATCTAATATTTGTATTTGTGATTCTTTCCAAAATACCTGATTCTGCTAAAACTTACATAAATTCAATATTAAAGGCTTTTTAAGACAAATGTCATATTTGGTTTTGGAGTTATGATTATAAACCTTTCATATTTAGTATGACAGTTACACTGTTATATTGAATAAAAAAATTAACTTGTGTCTTTGCAAACCTTACAAAATATCATTTTTCTAGTACAACTAACAAAAAAACATATCTCTAGGCATTATTAGCCATTTTGCATGTGTTGTTTAGAAGTTATGTGTGAATACATTTTTATTGCTTTTTTCGCATTATCTCAGGATTCTAAGACTATTAGAGTCATATTGAGTAAAAAACTACTTTTTTCATTTGCAAGATTTAAAAAAGCATATGTTTCGAGTAAAACTCCCAAAGATGCATTATTTCAGGCATTATTAGCTATTTTTCATGTGTGGTGTAGGAGTTATGTTTAAATAACTTTCATATTGAGTGTTACAGTATACAGTCATATTGAGTAAAACCTCATTTTTGTATTTGCAAACCATTGAAAAACAACAGTATCTAGTAAAACTCACATGTATTCAATATCACAGGCCTTTTTAGACATTTTGCACGTTTGGATTAGGAATTATGTTTGAATACATTTTTATTGCTTTTTTTCGCATTATCTCAGGATTCTAAGTACATTACTGTCAAATTGAGTAACAAATCAAATTTTGTTTTTGCAAACCTTACCAAATGTCTTTTTTTTCAGGAAAACTCTCGAAGATGCATTTCTTCAGGCATTATTAGACATGTTGAATGTGTATTTTTGGAGTTATGTTTCAAAAACTGTCATTTTGAGTGTGACCAATATGAGGCTAGTAAAATCTAATATTTGTATTTGTGATTCTTTCCAAAATACCTGATTCTGCTAAAACTTACATAAATTCAATATTAAAGGCTTTTTAAGACAAATGTCATATTTGGTTTTGGAGTTATCATTATAAACATTTCATATTTAGTATGACAGTTACACTGTTATATTGAATAAAAAAACTAACTTGTGTCTTTGCAAACCTTACAAAAGATCATCTTTCTAGTACAACTAACAAAAAAACATATCTCTAGGCATTATTAGCCATTTTGCATGTGTTGTTTAGAAGTTATGTGTGAATACATTTCTATTGCTTTTTTCGCATTATCTCAGGATTCTAAGACTATTATAGTCATATTGAGTAAAAAACTACTTTTTGCATTTGCAAGATTTAAAAAAGCATATGTTTCGAGTAAAACTCCCAAAGATGCATTATTTCAGGCATTATTAGCCATTTTTCATGTGTGGTGTAGGAGTTATGTTTAAATAACTGTCATATTGAGTGTTACAGTATACAGTCATATTGAGTAAAACCTCATTTTTGTATTTGCAAACCATAGAAAAACAACTGTATCTAGTAAAACTCACATGTATTCAATATCACAGGCATTTTTAGACATTTCGCAGGTTTGGATTAGGAATTATGTTTGAATACATTTTTATTGCTTTTTTCGCATTTTCTCAGGATTCTAAGTACATTACTGTCAAATTGAGTGACAAATCAAATTTTGTTTTTGCAAACCTTACCAAATGTCTTTTTTTTCAGGAAAACTCTCGAAGATCCATTTCTTCAGGCATTATTAGACATTTTGCATGTGTATTTTTGGAGTTATGTTTCAAAAACTGTCATTTTGAGTGTGATCAATATGAGGCCAGTAAAATCTAATATTTGTATTTGTGATTCTTTCCAAAATACCTGATTCTGCTAAAACTTACATAAATTCAATATTAAAGGCTTTTTAAGACAAATTTCATATTTGGTTTTGGAGTTATGATTATAAACCTTTCATATTTAGTATGACAGTTACACTGTTATATTGAATAAAAATTAACTTGTGTCTTTGCAAACCTTACAAAAGATCATTTTTCTAGTAAAACTAACAAAAAACATATCTCTAGGCATTATTAGCCATTTTGCATGTGTTGTTTAGAAGTTATGTGTGAATACATTTTTATTGCTTTTTTCGCATTATCTCAGGATTCTAAGACTATTAGAGTCATATTGAGTAAAAAACTACTTTTTTCATTTGCAAGATTTAAAAAAGCATATGTTTCGAGTAAAACTCCCAAAGATGCATTATTTCAGGCATTATTAGCTATTTTTCATGTGTGGTGTAGGAGTTATGTTTAAATAACTTTCATATTGAGTGTTACAGTATACAGTCATATTGAGTAAAACCTCATTTTTGTATTTGCAAACCATTGAAAAACAACAGTATCTAGTAAAACTCACATGTATTCAATATCACAGGCCTTTTTAGACATTTTGCACGTTTGGATTAGGAATTATGTTTGAATACATTTTTATTGCTTTTTTTCGCATTATCTCAGGATTCTAAGTACATTACTGTCAAATTGAGTAACAAATCAAATTTTGTTTTTGCAAACCTTACCAAATGTCTTTTTTTTCAGGAAAACTCTCGAAGATGCATTTCTTCAGGCATTATTAGACATTTTGAATGTGTATTTTTGGAGTTATGTTTCAAAAACTGTCATTTTGAGTGTGACCAATATGAGGCTAGTAAAATCTAATATTTGTATTTGTGATTCTTTCCAAAATACCTGATTCTGCTAAAACTTACATAAATTCAATATTAAAGGCTTTTTAAGACAAATGTCATATTTGGTTTTGGAGTTATCATTATAAACATTTCATATTTAGTATGACAGTTACACTGTTATATTGAATAAAAAAACTAACTTGTGTCTTTGCAAACCTTACAAAAGATCATCTTTCTAGTACAACTAACAAAAAAACATATCTCTAGGCATTATTAGCCATTTTGCATGTGTTGTTTAGAAGTTATGTGTGAATACATTTCTATTGCTTTTTTCGCATTATCTCAGGATTCTAAGACTATTATAGTCATATTGAGTAAAAAACTACTTTTTGCATTTGCAAGATTTAAAAAAGCATATGTTTCGAGTAAAACTCCCAAAGATGCATTATTTCAGGCATTATTAGCCATTTTTCATGTGTGGTGTAGGAGTTATGTTTAAATAACTGTCATATTGAGTGTTACAGTATACAGTCATATTGAGTAAAACCTCATTTTTGTATTGGCAAACCATAGAAAAACAACTGTATCTAGTAAAACTCACATGTATTCAATATCACAGGCATTTTTAGACATTTCGCAGGTTTGGATTAGGAATTATGTTTGAATACATTTTTATTGCTTTTTTCGCATTTTCTCAGGATTCTAAGTACATTACTGTCAAATTGAGTGACAAATCAAATTTTGTTTTTGCAAACCTTACCAAATGTCTTTTTTTTCAGGAAAACTCTCGAAGATGCATTTCTTCAGGCATTATTAGACATTTTGCATGTGTATTTTTGGAGTTATGTTTCAAAAACTGTCATTTTGAGTGTGATCAATATGAGGCCAGTAAAATCTAATATTTGTATTTGTGATTCTTTCCAAAATACCTGATTCTGCTAAAACTTACATAAATTCAATATTAAAGGCTTTTTAAGACAAATTTCATATTTGGTTTTGGAGTTATCATTATAAACCTTTCATATTTAGTATGACAGTTACACTGTTATATTGAATAAAAATTAACTTGTGTCTTTGCAAACCTTACAAAAGATCATTTTTCTAGTAAAACTAACAAAAAACATATCTCTAGGCATTATTAGCCATTTTGCATGTGTTGTTTAGAAGTTATGTGTGAATACATTTTTATTGCTTTTTTCGCATTATCTCAGGATTCTAAGACTATTATAGTCATATTGAGTAAAAAACTACTTTTTGCATTTGCAAGATTTAAAAAAGCATATGTTTCGAGTAAAACTCCCACAGATGCATTATTTCAGGCATTATTAGCCATTTTTCATGTGTGGTGTAGGAGTTATGTTTAAATAACTGTCATATTGAGTGTTACAGTATACAGTCATATTGAGTAAAACCTCATTTTTGTATTTGCAAACCATTGAAAAACAACTGTATCTAGTAAAACTCACATGTATTCAATATCACAGGCATTTTTAGACATTTTGCAGGTTTGGATTAGGAATTATGTTTGAATACATTTTTATTGCTTTTTTCGCATTATCTCAGGATTCTAAGTACATTACTGTCAAATTGAGTAACGAATCAAATTTTGTTTTTGCAAACCTTACCAAATGTTTTTTTTCTGGAAAACTCTCGAAGATGCATTTCTTCAGGCATTATTAGACATTTTGCATGTGTATTTTTGGAGTTATGTTTCAAAAACTGTCATTTTGAGTGTGACCAATATGAGGCCAGTAAAATCTAATATTTGTATTTGTGATTCTTTCCAAAATACCTGATTCTGCTAAAACTCACATAGATTCAATATTAAAGGCTTTTTAAGACAAATTTCATATTTGGTTTTGGAGTTATCATTATAAACCTTTCATATTTAGTATGACAGTTACACTGTTATATTGAATAAAAAACTAACTTGTGTCTTTGCAAACCTTATAAAAGATCATTTTTCTAGTACAACTAACAAAAAAACATATCTCTAGGCATTATTAGCCATTTTGCATGTGTTGTTTAGAAGTTATGTTTGAATACATTTTTATTGCTTTTTTCGCATTATCTCAGGATTCTAAGACTATTATAGTCATATTGAGTAAAAAACTACTTTTTGCATTTGCAAGATTTAAAAAAGCATATGTTTCGAGTAAAACTCCCAAAGATGCATTATTTCATGCATTATTAGCCATTTTTCATGTGTGGTGTAGGAGTTATGTTTAAATAACTGTCATATTGAGTGTTACAGTATACAGTCATATTGAGTAAAACCTCATTTTTGTATTTGCAAACCGAAGAAAAACAACTGTATCTAGTAAAACTCACATGTATTCAATATCACAGGCATTTTTAGACATTTTGCAGGTTTGCATTAGGAATTATGTTTGAATACATTTTTATTGCTTTTTTCGCATTATCTCAGGATTCTAAGTACATTACTGTCAAATTGAGTAACAAATCAAATTTTGTTTTTGCAAACCTTACCAAATTTCTTTTTTTTCAGGAAAACTCTCGAAGATGCATTTCTTCAGGCATTATTAGACATTTTGCATGTGTATTTTTGGAGTTATGTTTCAAAAACTGTCATTTTGAGTGTGATCAATATGAGGCCAGTAAAATCTAATATTTGTATTTGTGATTCTTTCCAAAATACCTGATTCTGCTAAAACTTACATAAATTCAATATTAAAGGCTTTTTAAGACAAATGTCATATTTGGTTTTGGAGTTATCATTATAAACCTTTCATATTTAGTATGACAGTTACACTGTTATATTGAATAAAAAAATTAACTTGTGTCTTTGCAAACCTTACAAAAGATCATTTTTCTAGTACAACTAACAAAAAACATATCTCTAGGCATTATTAGCCATTTTGCATGTGTTGTTTAGAAGTTATGTGTGAATACATTTTTATTGCTTTTTTCGCATTATCTCAGGATTCTAAGACTATTATAGTCATATTGAGTAAAAAACTACTTTTTGCATTTGCAAGATTTAAAAAAAGCATATGTTTCGAGTAAAACTCCCAAAGATGCATTATTTCAGGCATTATTAGCCATTTTTCATGTGTGGTGTAGGAGTTATGTTTAAATAACTGTCATATTGAGTGTTACAGTATACAGTCATATTGAGTAAAACCTCATTTTTGTATTTGCAAACCATTGAAAAACAACTGTATCTAGTAAAACTCACATGTATTCAATATCACAGGCATTTTTAGACATTTTGCAGGTTTGGATTAGGAATTATGTTTGAATACATTTTTATTGCTTTTTTCGCATTATCTCAGGATTCTAAGTCCATTACTGTCAAATTGAGTAACAAATCAAATTTTGTTTTTGCAAACCTTACCAAATGTTTTTTTTCTGGAAAACTCTCGAAGATGCATTTCTTCAGGCATTATTAGACATTTTGCATGTGTATTTTTGGAGTTATGTTTCAAAAACTGCCATTTTGAGTGTGACCAATATGAGGCCAGTAAAATCTAATATTTGTATTTGTGATTCTTTCCAAAATACCTGATTCTGCTAAAACTCACATAGATTCAATATTAAAGGCTTTTTAAGACAAATTTCATATATGGTTTTGGAGTTATGATTATAAACCTTTCATATTTAGTATGACAGTTACACTGTTATATTGAATAAAAAAACTAACTTGTGTCTTTGCAAACCTTATAAAAGATCATTTTTCTAGTACAACTAACCAAAAAACATATCTCTAGGCATTATTAGCCATTTTGCATGTGTTGTTTAGAAGTTATGTTTGAATACATTTTTATTGCTTTTTTCGCATTATCTCAGGATTCTAAGACTATTATAGTCATATTGAGTAAAAAACTACTTTTTGCATTTGCAAGATTTAAAAAAGCATATGTTTCGAGTAAAACTCCCAAAGATGCATTATTTCATGCATTATTAGCCATTTTTCATGTGTGGTGTAGGAGTTATGTTTAAATAACTGTCATATTGAGTGTTACAGTATACAGTCATATTGAGTAAAACCTCATTTTTGTATTTGCAAACCATTGAAAAACAACTGTATCTAGTAAAACTCACATGTATTCAATATCACAGGCATTTTTAGACATTTTGCAGGTTTGGATTAAGAATTATGTTTGAATACATTTTTATTGCTTTTTTCGCATTATCTCAGGATTCTAAGTACATTACTGTCAAATTGAGTAACAAATCAAATTTTGTTTTTGCAAACCTTACCAAATGTCTTTTTTTTCAGGAAAACTCTCGAAGATGCATTTCTTCAGGCATTATTAGACATTTTGCATGTGTATTTTTGGAGTTATGTTTCAAAAACTGTCATTTTGAGTGTGACCAATATGAGGCCAGTAAAATCTAATATTTGTATTTGTGATTCTTTCCAAAATACCTGATTGTGCTAAAACTTACATAAATTCAATATTAAAGGCTTTTTAAGACAAATGTCATATTTGGTTTTGGAGTTATGATTATAAACCTTTCATATTTAGTATGACAGTTACACTGTTATATTGAATAAAAAAATTAACTTGTGTCTTTGCAAACCTTACAAAAGATAATTTTTCTAGTACAACTAACAAAAAAACATATCTCTAGGCATTATTAGCCATTTTGCATGTGTTGTTCAGAAGTTATGTGTGAATACATTTTTATTGCTTTTTTCGCATTATCTCAGGATTCTAAGACTATTATAGTCATATTGAGTAAAAAACTACTTTTTGCATTTGCAAGATTTAAAAAAAGCATATGTTTCGAGTAAAACTCCCAAAGATGCATTATTTCAGGCATTATTAGCCATTTTTCATGTGTGGTGTAGGAGTTATGTTTAAATAACTGTCATATTGAGTGTTACAGTATACCGTCATATTGAGTAAAACCTCATTTTTGTATTTGCAAACCATTGAAAAACAACTGTATCTAGTAAAACTCACATGTATTCAATATCACAGGCCTTTTTAGACATTTTGCACGTTTGGATTAGGAATTATGTTTGAATACATTTTTATTGCTTTTTTCGCATTATCTCAGGATTTTAAGACTATTATAGTCATATTGAGTAAAAAACTACTTTTTGCATTTGCAAGATTTAAAAAAGCATATGTTTCGAGTAAAACTCCCAAAGATGCATTATTTTAGGCATTATTAGCCATTCTTCATGTGTGGTGTAGGAGTTATGTTTAAATAACTGTCATATTGAGTGTTAAAGTATACAGTCATATTGAGTAAAACCTCATTTTTGTATTTGCAAACCATAGAAAAACAACTGTATCTAGTAAAACTCACATATATTCAATATCACAGGCATTTTTAGACATTTTGCACGTTTGGATTAGGAATTATATTGGAATACATTTTTATTGCTTTTTTCGCATTATCTCAGGATTCTAAGTACCATCCATCCATCCATCCATCATCTTCCGCTTATCCGAGGTCGGGTCGCGGGGGCAGCAGCCTAAGCAGGGAAGCCCAGACTTCCCTATCTCCAGCCACTTCGTCTAGCTCTTCCCGGGGGATTCTGAGGCGTTCCCAGGCCAGCCGGGAGACATAGTCTTTCCAACGTGTCCTGGGTCTTCCCCGTGGCCTCCTACCAGCTGGACGTGCCCTAAACACATCCCTAGGGAGGCGTTCGGGTGGCATCCTGACCAGATGCCCGAACCACCTCATCTGGCTCCTCTCGATGTGGAGGAGCAGCGGCTTTACGTTGAGCTCCTCCCGGATGGCAGAGCTTCTCACCCTATCTCTAAGGGAGAGCCCCGCCACCCGGCGGAGGAAACTCATTTCGGCCGCTTGTACCCGTGATCTTATCCTTTCGGTCATGACCCAAAGCTCATGACCATAGGTGAGGATGGGAACGTAGATCGACCGGTAAATTGAGAGCTTTGCCTTCCGGCTCAGCTCCTTCTTCACCACAACGGATCGATACAACGTCCGCATTACTGAAGACGCCGCACCGATCCGCCTGTCGATCTCACGATCCACTCTTCCCCCACTCGTGAACAAGACTCCTAGGTACTTGAACTCCTCCACTTGGGGCAGGGTCTCCTCCCCAACCCGGAGATGGCACTCCACCCTTTTCCGGGCGAGAACCATGGACTCGGACTTGGAGGTGCTGATTCTCATTCCGGTCGCTTCACACTCGGCTGCGAACCGATCCAGTGAGAGCTGAAGATCCCGGCCAGATGAAGCCATCAGGACTACATCATCTGCAAAAAGCAGAGACCTAATCCCGTGGCCACCAAACCGGAACCCCTCAACGCCTTGACTGCGCCTAGAAATTCTGTCCATAAAAGTTATGAACAGAATCGGTGACAAAGGACAGCCTTGGCGGAGTCCAACCTTCACTGGAAACGTGTCCGACTTACTGCCAGCAATGCGGACCAAGCTCTGACACTGATCATACAGGGAGCGGACTGCCACAATAAGACATTCCGATACCCCATACTCTCTGAGCACTCCCCACAGGACTTCCCGAGGGACACGGTCGAATGCCTTCTCCAAGTCCACAAAGCACATGTAGACTGGTTGGGATAACTCCCATGCACCCTCAAGAACCCTGCCGAGAGTATAGAGCTGGTCCACAGTTCCACGACCAGGACGAAAACCACACTGTTCCTCCTGAATCCGAGGTTCGACTATCCGGCGAAGCCTCCTCTCCAGTACACCTGAATAAACCTTACCGGGAAGGCTGAGGAGTGTGATCCCACGATAGTTGGAACACACCCTCCGGTCCCCCTTCTTAAAGAGAGGGACCACCACCCCGGTCTGCCAATCCAGAGGTACCGCCCCCGATGTCCACGCGATGCTGCAGAGTCTTGTCAACCAAGACAGCCCCACAGCATCCAGAGCCTTAAGGAACTCCGGGCGGATCTCATCCACCCCCGGGGCCTTGCCGCCGAGGAGCTTTTTAACTACCTCAGCGACCTCAGCCCCAGAAATAGGAGAGTCCACAACAGATTCCCCAGGCACCGCTTCCTCAAAGAAAGACGTGTTGGTGGGATTGAGGAGGTCTTCGAAGTATTCCCTCCACCGATCCACAACATCCGCAGTCGAAGTCAGCAGAAAACCATCCGCACCATACACGGTGTTGATAGTGCACTGCTTCCCCTTCCTGAGGCGCCGTATGGTGGTCCAGAATCGCTTCGAAGCCGTCCGGAAGTCGTTTTCCATGGATTCTAAGTACAATACTGTCAAATTGAGTAACAAATAAAATGTTGTTTTTAAAAACCTCACCAAATGTTTTTGTTTTTTCAGGAAAACTCTCAAAGATGCATTTCTTCAGGCATTATTAGACATTTTGCATGTGTATTTTAGGAGTTATGTTTCAAAAACTGTCATTTTGAGTTTGACCAATATGAGGCCAGTAAAACCAAATTTTTGTATTTGTGAACTTTTCCAAAATACCCGATTCTGCTAAAACTCACATAAATTCAATATTACAGGCTTTTTTAGACAAATTGCACGTTTGGATTAGGAATTATGTTTGAATACATTTTTATTGCTCTTTTTGCATTATCTCAGGATTTTAAGTACATTACTGTCATATTGGGTAAAACATTCCTTTTTGTTTTTGCAAACCTTACAAAAGGTTTTTTTCCCAGTAAAACTCACAAAGATACATTTCTTCAGGCATTTTTTGGTAATTTTGCATGTGTATTTTTGGAGATATGGTTCAAAAACTGTCTTATTGAGTGTGACCAATGTGAGGCCAGTAAAACCAAATTTTTGTATTTGTGAACCTTTCCAAAATACCTAATTCAGGTAAAACTCACATAAAGTCAATATTACAGGCTTTTTTAGACAGATTTCATGTTTGGTTTTGGAGTTATGTTTATGAACCTTTCATATTTAGTATGACAGTAATACTGTTGTATCGAATAAAAAAAACAAACTTGTATCTTTGAAAACACTGTAAAAATATATTCTGTAAAAAAACGGTCATTTACTGGCAGCTACGGCTGCCAGACAAAAATCATAAAATTAAAGTAAAACATTGTAAACCAAATAATGATCAAAAACATTATATTTACAGAAATTTTCATGAAATGTTTTGGGGAGAAATATCGTAATTTTACAGATTTTTACAAAATTATTACGATCAACCACCTTTAATAAAGTGACGATGCAAACAGTTCTGCAGAAAAATACCTTTATTCTAAAGAGTTTTTCCAAAGTATTACGATCAATCACCTTTAGTGAAGTGACAATGCTGGCGGTTCCACAGAAAAATACCGTTGTTTAACAGATTTTTTCTGAATTGTTAGGATCAGTGGTGTCTCATTCACTTTACCGGTGGGCCACTGGATGCAGGAAATTGATACAAAGTGGGTTAACCTTGCATGAATCGCTATCCCAACCATGCAACGTACTTACCAATCCCACCATTTCACCCCGAGAATTTCACTACCCTCATATTGGATTGACTCAAAGCTTGGCCGGGCGAATATGACAAGTAGTACCGCGGCGTGCCAATTGAGGCATGTGATGTGCACGGTATTGTTGTGCATATGATGGTGACTGCAAGATATACTTGGTCAACAGCCACACAGGTCACACTGACGGTGGCTGCACAAACAACTTTAACACTGTTACAAATATGCACCACACTGTGAACTCACATTGAACAAGAATGATAAACACATTTCAGGAAAACATCCTCACTGTAATAAAACATAAACACAACATAACAAATACCCACAAAACCATGCAGCGCTATCTTTTCCAGGCTACATCCCCGCTACCACCCAACCCCGCGCCCCAAAACATCACCGCCCTCCTCCGTTCGTTGGTTGAGGTGGGCGGGTTTAGGTGGTGGGGGTGTGTATTGTAACACATGGAATTCTGGGTATTGTTTCTGTTGCGTTAATGTTGTGTTACGGTGAAGATGTTCTCCTGAAATGTGTTTGTCATTCTTGTTTGATGTGGCTCCACAATGTGGCGCATATTTGTAACATTGTTAAAGTCGTTTGTACGGCCACCGTCAGTGTGATCTGTAAGGCTGTTGACTGTTGATTAAGTATGTCTTGCAGTCATTCATGTATGTCATATTACAGGGAAACACATGTAATTGTTAGTTTGAGCATAAACCTTTTATAAGAGGCTACATATATTTTTCGCCTTGAATGTGAAAATTCACATAAATATTAAAAAAAATTGATTTACCTTAAAATTACATATAAAATTTTTAGATTGTCAGTATGGACAAATACTTTTATATAACAAGCTACATATTTATATAAAGTTAATTACTGTAATTTTATATGAAATTGAAAGTAATTTGAGAAAACAGAAAATAATATGTATAATTAATTTGGTATTTTCCTGTAATAAAATAGGAATATACATAGTTCGTCATTACTGGTATATTATTCAAAATAACAGGCGGTTTGTTTATTTACAGATAATGTCTTCAATTCTACAGTTTTATAACCTATCTAAAAAAATTGAAAAATTACAGTACAAATTTAGAGTAAACTAACCATAAAAATGTGATTTTTTTTTTTTTTTTTACAGTGAACCCTACAAAAGATAATTTTTCTACTACAACTAACAAAGATACACATCTCTAGGCATTATTAGCAGTTTTGCATGTGTTGTTTAAAAGTTGTGTTTGAAAACATTTTATTGTTTTTTTCGCATTATCTCAGGATTCCAAGAACATTATTGTCATATTGAGTAAAACAACAATTTTTTGCATTGCAATGATTTAAAAAAGCAATCGTTTCGAGTAAAACTCCCAAAGATGCATTATTTCAGGCATTATTAGCCATGTGTGGTGTAGGAGTTATGTTTAAATAACTGTCATATTGAGTGTTACAGTATACAGTCATATTGAGTAAAACCTAATTTTTGGATTTGCAAACCATAGAAAATCAACTGTATCTAGTAAAACTCACATGTATTAAATATCACAGGCATTTTTAGACATTTTGCACGTTTGGATTAGGAATTATGTTGGAATACATTTTTATTGCTCTTTTTGCATTATCTCAGGATTTTAAGTACATTACTGTCAAATTGGGTAAAACATTTCTTTTTGTTTTTGCAACCCTTACAAAATGTTGTTTTTTATCCAGTAAAACTCACAAAGATACATTTCTTCAGGCATTTTTTTGTAATTTTGCATGTGTATTTTTGGAGATAGGGTTCAAAAACTGTCTTATTGAGTGTGACCAATGTGAGGCCAGTAAAACCACATTTTTGTATTTGTGAACCTTTCCAAAATACCTAATTCAGGTAAAACTCACATAAAGTCAATATTACTGGCTTTTTTAGACAGATTTCATGTTTGGTTTTGGAGTTATGTTTATTAACCTTTCATATTTAGTATGACAGTTTTATTGTTATATTGAATAAAAAAAACTAACTTTTATCTTTGCAAACACTGTAAAAATAAATTTTGTAAAAAAACGGTCATTTACTGGCAGCTACGGCTGCCAAACAAAAACCATAAAACTAAAGTAAAACATTGTAAACCAAATAATGATCAAAAATATTATATTTACAGAAATTTTCATGAAACGTTTTGGGGTGAAATATCATAATTTTACAGATTTTTACTAAATTATTAAGATCAACCACCTTTAATAAAGTGACGATGCAAACAGTTCTGCAGAAAAATACCTTTATTCTAAAGAGTTTTTCCAAATTATTACGATCAACCACTTTTAGTGAAGTGACAATGCTGGCGGTTCCACAGAAAAATACCATTGTTTTACACATTTTTTCTGAATTGTTAGGATCAGGGGTGTCTCATTGACTTTAGTGGGGGGCCACTGGATGCAAGAGCTTGATGCAAAGTGGATTCACCTTGCATGAATGGCTACCCCACCCTAGCAACATACTTACCGACCCTACCATTTCACTGTGAGAATTTTACTGACCCTCATGACCAAAGTCTGGCCGGGTGACTTTTTATACACTCATTCACCAAATCATCAGCATGCCTACTGATGAGTGTGATGTGCATGATGTTGTCATGCATGTGATAGAGACTGCAAGACATACTTGGTCAACAGCCACACAGGTCACACTGCTGGTGGCTGTACAAACAACTTTAACACTGTTACAAAATACGCACCACACTGTGAATCCACATCGAACAAGAATGATAAACACATTTCAGGAAAACATCCTCACTGTAACAAAACATAAACACAACATAACATAACAAATACCCACAAGCCCATGCAACGCTGACTCTTCCGGGCTACACCTCTGCTACCACCCAACCCCGCGCCCCAAAACATCACCGCCCCCCTCCGTGCGTTGGTTGAGGTGGGCGGGGTTAGGTGGTGGGGGTGTATCTTGTAACACATGGAATTCTGGGTATTGTTTCTGTTGTGTTAATGTTGTGTTACGGTGAAGATGTTCTCCTGAAATGTGTTTGTCATTCTTGTTTGATGTGGCTCCACAATGTGGCGCATATTTGTAACATTGTTAAAGTTGTTTGTACGGCCACCTTCAGTGTGATCTGTAAGGCTGTTGACTGTTGATTAAGTATGTCTTGCAGTCACTCATGTATGTCATATTACAGGGAAAAAAATGTAAATGTTAGTTTGAGCCTAAACCTTTTATAAGAGGCTACATATATTTTTTGCCTTGAATGTGAAAATACACGTAAATATTAAAAAAAAATAATTTACCTTAAAACTACATTAACATTACAAAACATTTCTTTTTGTTTTTGCAAACCTTACAAAATGTTTTTTTTTTTCAGTAAAACTCACAAAGATACATTTCTTCAGGCATTTTTTTGTAATTTTGCATGTGTATTTTTGGAGATATGGTTAAAAAACTGTCTTATTCAGTGTGACCAATGTGTGGCCAGTAAAACCAAATTTTTGTATTTGTGAACCTTTCCAAAATACCTAATTCAGGTAAAACTCACATAAAGTCAATATTACAGGCTTTTTTAGACAGATTTCATGTTTGGTTTTGGAGTTATGTTTATGAACCTTTCACATTTAGTATGACAGCTATACTGTTATATTAAATTTAAAAAAAATTGTATCTTTGCAAACACTGTAAAAATTAATTCTGTAAAAAAAACGGTCATTTACTGGCAGCTACGGCTGCCAAACAAAAACCATAAAATTAAAGTAAAACATTGTAAACCAAATAATGATCAAAAACATTATATTTACAGAAATTTTCATGAAACGTTTAAGGGAGAAATATCGTAATTTTACAGATTTTTACCAAATTATTAAGATCAACCACCTTTAATAAAGTGACGATGCAAACAGTTCCGCAGAAAAAAAAACCTTTATTCTTCAGAGTTTTTCCAAATTATTACGATCAACCACCTTTAATAAAGTGACGATGCTAACAGTTCCGCAGAAAAATACCTTTATTCTTCAGAGTTTTTCCAAATTATTACGACCAACCACCTTTAGTGAAGTGACAATGCTGGCGGTTCCACAGAAAAATACCATTGTTTAACAGATTTTTTCAGAATTGTTAGGAACAGGGGTGTCTCATTGACTTTAGCGGGGGGCCACTGGATGCAGGAAATTGATACAAAGTGGGTTAACCTTGTATTAATGGCTATCCCACCCTAGCGACATACTTACCATTCCTATCACTTCAACACGAGAATTTCACTGACCCTCATGTAGGGTTGACTCATGGAATTCTGGGTAATACCGTGGTGGGTTTTATTGAACGCTCATTCATCAAATCATCAGCGTGCCAACTGAGGCATGTGATGAGCACGTTTTCGTCGTTCTTTTGATAAGTGACTGCAAGATATACTTGGTCAACAGCCACACAGGTCACACTGACGGTGGCTGTACAAACAACTTTAACACTGTTACAAATATGCACCACACTGTGAACCCACATCGAACAAGAATGATAAACACATTTCAGGAAAACATCCTCACTGTAATAAAACATAAACACAACATAACAAATACCCAGAAGCCCAAGCAGCGCTGACTCTTCCGGGCTACAATCCCGCTACCACCCAACCCCGTGCCAAAAAACATCACCGCCCCCCTCCGTGCGTTGGTTGAGCTGGGCGGGGTTAGGTGGTGGGGGTGTATATTGTAACACATGGAATTCTTGGAATTGTTTCTGTTGTGTTAATGTTGTGTTACGGTGAAGATGTTCTCCTGAAATGTGTTTGTCATTCTTGTTTGATGTGGCTCCACAATGTGGCGCATATTTGTAACATTGTTAAAGTTGTTTGTACGGCCACCGTCAGTGTGATCTGTAAGGCTGTTGACTGTTCCTTAAGTATGTCTTGCAGTCACTCATGTATGTCATATTACAGGGAAAAAAATGTAAATGTTAGTTTGAGCCTAAACCTTTTATAAGAGGCTACATATATTTTTTGCCTTGAATGTGAAAATACACATAAATATTAAAAAAAAATAATTTACCTTAAAACTACATTAACATTACAAAACATTTCTTTTTGTTTTTGCAAACCTTACAAACTTTTTTTTTTTCAGTAAAACTCACAAAGATACATTTCTTCAGGCATTTTTTTGTAATTTTGCATGTGTATTTTTGGAGATATGGTTCAAAAACTGTCTTATTCAGTGTGACCAATGTGTGGCCAGTAAAACCAAATTTTTGTATTTGTGAACCTTTCCAAAATACCTAATTCAGGTAAAATTCACATAAAGTCAATATTACAGGCTTTTTTAGACAGATTTCATGTTTGGTTTTGGAGTTATGTTTATGAACCTTTCACATTTAGTATGACAGTTATACTGTTATATTAAATTTAAAAAAAATTGTATCTTTGCAAACACTGTAAAAATAAATTCTGTAAAAAAAACGGCCATTTACTGGCAGCTACGGCTGCCAAACAAAAACCATAAAATTAAAGTAAAACATTGTAAACCAAATAATGATCAAAAACATTATATTTACAGAAATTTTCATGAAACGTTTAAGGGAGAAATAACGTAATTTTACAGATTTTTACCAAATTATTAAGATCAACCACCTTTAATAAAGTGACGATGCAAACAGTTCCGCAGGAAAAAAAACCTTTATTCTTCAGAGTTTTTCCAAATTATTACGACCAACCACCTTTAGTGAAGTGACAATGCTGGCGGTTCCACCGAAAAATACCATTGTTTAACAGATTTTTTCAGAATTGTTAGGAACAGGGGTGTCTCATTGACTTTAGCAGGGGGCCACTGGATGCAGGAAATTGATACAACGTGGGTTAACCTTGGATTAATGGCTATCCCACCCTAGCGACATACTTACCATTCCTATCACTTCAACACGAGAATTTCACTGACCCTCATGTAGGGTTGACTCATGGAATTCTGGGTAATACCGTGGTGGGTTTTATTGAACGCTCATTCATCAAATCATCAGCGTGCCAACTGAGGTATGTGATGAGCACGGTTTCGTCGTTCATTTGAAAAGTGACTGCAAGATATACTTGGTCAACAGCCACACAGGTCACACTGACGGTGGCTGCACAAACAACTTTAACACTGTTACAAATATGCACCACACTGTGAACCCACATTGAACAAGAATGATAAACACATTTCAGGAAAACATCCTCACTGTAATAAAACATAAACACAACATAACAAATACCCAGAAGCCCAAGCAGCGCTGACTCTTCCGGGCTACAATCCCGCTACCACCCAACCCCGTGCCAAAAAACATCACCGCCCCCCTCCGTGCGTTGGTTGAGCTGGGCGGGGTTAGGTGGTGGGGGTGTATATTGTAACACATGGAATTCTTGGAATTGTTTCTGTTGTGTTAATGTTGTGTTACGGTGACGATGTTCTCCTGAAATGTGTTTGTCAGTCTTGTTTGATGTGGCTCCATAGTGTGGCGCATATTTGTAACATTGTTAAAGATGTTTGTACGGCCACCGTCAGTGTGATCTGTATGGCTGTTGACTGTTAAGAATCTCTTGCAGTATTTCATGTACGTCATATTACAGTTTGAGCATACACCTTTTATAAGAGGCTACATATATTTTTTGACTTGAATGTGAAAATACACATAAATATTGAAAAAATTTGATTTACCTTAAAATTACATATAAAACTGTTAGATTGTTAGTATGAACAAATACTTTTTGATAACAAGCTACATATTTAATTAAAGTTAATTACTGTAATTTTACATGAAATTGAAAGTAATTTGAGAAAACAGAAAATAATATGTATAAATAATTTGGTATTTTTCTGTAAAAAAAAAAAGGAATATACATAGTTTGTCATTACTGGCATATTACTTAATATAACAGGCATTTTTTTTTATTTACAGATAATGTCTTCAATTCTACAGATTTAAAACCTATTTAAAAAAATTTAAAAATTATAGTCGAAATTTAGAGTAAACTAACCATACAAATAGGATTTTGTTTTCCCAGTGAACCCTACAAAAGATCATTTTTCTACTACAACTAACAAAGATACACATCCCTAGGAATTATTAGCCGTTTTGCATGTGTTGTTTGAAAAATATGTTTGAAAACTTTTGTATTGCTTTTTCGCATTATCTCAGGATTCTAAGAACATTATAGTCATATTGAGTAAAACACTACTTTTTGCATTTGCAAGATTTAAAAAAGCATATGTTCCGAGTAAGACATTAGACATTTTGCACGTTTGGATTAGGAATTGTGTTGGAATACATTTTTATTGCTTTTTTCGCATTATCTCAGGATTCTAAGTACATTATTGTTAAATTGAGTAAAACATTACTTTTTGTTTTTGCAAACCCTACCAAATGTTTTTTTTTCAGGGAAAACTCTAAAAGATGCATTTCTTTAGGCATTATTAGACATTTTACATTTCTACTTTTGGAGTTATGTTAAAAAAAAACGGTCATTTTGAGTATCACCAATATGAGGCCAGTAAAACCTAATTTTTGTATTTGTGAACCTTTCCAAAATACCTGAATCTGCTAAAACTCACATACATTCAATATTACAGGCTTTTTTTTAGAAACTAATTGTGTTTAGTTTTGGAGTTATGATTATAAACCTTTCATATTTAGTATGACAGTTATAATGTTATATTGAAATAAAAAAAAATGTATGTCTTTGCAAACCTAACAAAATATCATTTTTCTAGTACAACTAACAAAAATACATATCTCTAGTCATTATTAGCCATTTTGCATGTGTTGTTTAGAAGTTATGTTTGAATACATTTTTATTGCTTTTTTTAGCATTATGTCAGGATTGTAAGACTATTATAGTCATATTGAGTAAAAACTACTTTTTGCATTTGCAAAATTTAAAAAAGCATATGTTTCGAGTAAAACTCCCAAAGATGCATTATTTCAGGCATTATTAGCCATTTTTCATATGTGGTGTAGGAGTTATGTTTAAATAACTGTCATATTGTGTGATAGAGTATACAGTCGTATTGAGTAAAACCTAAATTGTGTATTTGCAAACCATAGAAAAACAACTGTATTTAGTAAGACTCACAATATTCAATATCACAGGCATTTTTAGACATTTTGCACGTTTGGATTAGGAATTTTGTTGGAATTTATTTTTATTGCTTTTTTCGCATTATCTCAGGATTCCTAGTAGATTACTGTCAAATTTAGTAAAATAACTCAAATTTATTTTTGCAAGCTTACCAAATGTTTTTTTTTCCAATAAAAGTCTCAAAGATACATTTCTTCACGCATTATTAGACATTTTGCATTTCTACTTTTGGAGTTATGTTTCAAAAACGTTCATTTTGAGTATCACCAATATGAGGCCAGTAAAACCTAATTTTTGTATTTGTGAACCTTTCCAAAATACCTGATTCTGGTAAAACTCACATACATTCAATATTAAAGGCTTTTAAGACAAATTTCATATTTGGTTTTGGAGTTATGATTATAAACCTTTCATATTTATTATGACAGTTATACTGTTATATTGAATAAAAAAACTAACTTATGTCTTTGCAAACCTTACAACAGATCATTTTTCTAGTACAACTAACAAAAATACATATCTCTAGGCATTATTAGCCATTTTGCATGTGTTGTTTAGGAATTATGTTTGAATACATTTTTATTGCTTTTTTCGCATTGTCTCAGGATTCTAAGAACATTATAGTCATATTGAGTAAAAAACTACATTTTGCATTTGCAAGATTTAAAAAAGGATATGTTTCGAGTAAAACTCCCAAAGATGCATTATTTCAGTCATTATTAGCCATTTTTATTGTGTGGTGTAGGACTTATGTTTAAATAACTGTCATATTGTGTGTTACGGTATACAGTCATATTGAGTAAAACCTCAATTGTGTATTTGCAAACAATAGAAAAACAACGGCATTTAGTAAGACTCGCGTGTTTTCAATATCACAGGCATTTTTACACATTTTGCGAGTTTGGATTAGGAATTATGTTGGAATATATTTTTATTGCTTTTTTCGCATTATCTCAGGATTCTAAGTACATTACTGTCAAATTGAGTAAAAAAAATACTTTTTGTTTTTGAAAACCCAACCATTTTTTTTTATTTTTCAGGAAAAGTCTCAAAGATGCATTTCTTCAGGTATTATTAGACATTTTGCATGTGTATTTTTGGAGTTATGTTTCAAAAACTGACATTTTGAATTTGACCAATATGAGGCCAGTAAAACCTGATATTTGTATTTGTGAACCTTTCCAAAATACCTGATTCCGGTAAAACTCACATAAATTCAAAATTACAGGCTTTTTAAGTCAAATTTTATATTTGGTTTTGGAGTTATGATTATAAAGCTTTCATATTTAGTATGTCAGTTATACTGTTATATTAAATAAAAAAACTATCTTATGTCTTTGCAAACTTTACAAAAGATCATTTTTCTAGTACAACTAACAAAAATACATATTTCTCTAGGCATTACTAGCCATTTTGCATGTGTTGTTTAGAAGTTATGTTTGAATACATTTTTTTTGCTTTTTTCGCATTATCTTAGGATTTGTAAGACTATTATAGTCATATTGAGTAAAAAACTACTTTTTGCATTTGCAAGATTTAAAAAAGCATATGTTTCGAGTAAAACTCCCAAAGATGCATTATTTCATGCATTATTAGCCATTTTTCATGTGTGGTGTAGGAGTTATGTTTAAATAACTGTCATATTGAGTGTTACATTATACAGTCATATTGAGTAAAACCTCATATTTGTATTTGCAAACCATAGAAATACATTTGTATCTAGTAAAACTCACAAGTATTCAATATCACAGGCATTTTTAGACATTTTGCATGTTTGGATTAGGAATTATGCTTGAATAGATTTTATTGCTTTTTTCGCATTATCTCAGGATCCTATGTACATTACTGTCAAATTGAGTAAAAAATAAAAAAAATATTTGCAAACTTCACCAAATGTTTTTTTTTTTTTTCAGGAAAACTCTCCAAGATGCATTTCTTCAGGCATTATTAGACATTTTGCATGTGTATTTTTGGAGTTATGTTTCCAAAACTGTCATTTTGAGTGTGACCAACATGAGGCCAGTAAAATCTAATATTTGTATTTGTGAGTCTTTCCAAAATACCTGATTCTGGTAAAACTTACATAAATTCAATATTACAGGCTTTTTAAGACACATTTCATATTTGGTTTTGGAGTTATGATTATAAACCTTTCATATTTAGTATGATAGTTTCACTGTTATATTGAATAAAAAAACTAAGTTGTGTCTTTGCAAACCTTACAAAAGATCATTTTTCTAGTACAACTAACAAAAAAACATATCTCTAGCTATTATTAGCCATTTTGCATGTGTTGTTTAGAAGTTATGTTTGAATACATTTTTATTGCTTTTTTCGCATTATCTCAGGATTCTAAGACTATTATAGTCACATTGAGTAAAAAACTACTTTTAGCACTTGCAAGATTTAAAAAAGCATATGTTTCGAGTAAAACTCCCAAAGATGCATTATTTCAGGCATTATTAGCTATTTATCATGTGTGGTGTAGGAGTTATGTTTAAATAACTGTCATATTGAGTGTTACAGTATACAGTCATATTGAGTAAAACCTCATTTTTGTATTTGCAAACCATAGAAAAACATCTGTATCTAGTAAAACTCACAAGTATTCAATAGCACAGGCATTTTTAGACATTTTGCACGTTTGGATTTAGAATTATGTTGGAATACATTTTTATTGCTTTTTTCGCATTATCTCAGGATTCTAAGTACATTACTGTCAAATTGAGTAACAAATCAAATTTTGTTTTTGCAAACCTTACCAAATGTTTTTTTTTCAGGAAAACTCTCAAAGATGCATTTCTTCGGGCATTATTCGACATTTTGCATGTGTATTTTTGGAGTTATGTTTCAAAAACTGTCATTTTGAGTGTGACCAATATGAGGCCAGTAAAATCTAATATTTCTACTTGTGATTCTTTCCAAAATACCTGATTTTGGTAAAACTTACATAAATTCAATATTAAAGGCTTTTTAAGACAAATTTCATATTTGGTTTTGGAGTTATGATTATAAACCTTTTATATTTAGTATGACAGTTACACTGTTATATTGAATAAAATAACTAACTTGTGTATTTGCAAACCTTACAAAAGATCATTTTTCTAGTACAACTAACAAAAAAACATATCTGTAGTGATTATTAGCTATTTTGCATGTGTTGTTTAGAAGTTATGTTTGAATACATTTTTATTGCTTTTTTCGCATTATCTCAGGATTCTAAGACTATTTTAGTCACATTGAGTAAAAAACTACTTTTTGCATTTGCAAGATTTAAAAAAGCATATGTTTCGAGTAAAACTCCCAAAGATGCATTATTTCAGGCATTATTAGCTATTTATCATGTGTGGTGTAGGATTTTTGTTTAAATAACTGTCATATTGAGTGTTACAGTATACAGTCATATTGAGTAAAACCTCATTTTTGTATTTGCAAACCATAGAAAAACATCTGTATCTAGTAAAACTCACATGTATTCAATATCACAGGCATTTTTAGACATTTTGCACGTTTGGATTAGGAATTATGTTGGAATACATTTTTATTGCTTTTTTCGCATTATCTCAGGATTCTAAGTACATTACTGTCAAATTGAGTAACACATCAAATTTTGTTTTTGCAAACCTTACCAGATGTTTTTTTTTCAGGAAAACTCTCGAAGATGCATTTCTTCCGGCATTATTTGACATTTTGCATGTGTATTTTTGGAGTTATGTTTCAAAAACTGTTTTTTTGAGTGTGACCAATATGAGGCCAGTAAAATATAATATTTGTATTTGTGATTCTTTCCAAAATACCTGATTTTGGTAAAACTTACATAAATTCAATATTAAAGGCTTTTTAAGACAAATTTCATATTTGGTTTTGGAGTTATGATTATAAACCTTTCATATTTAGTATGACAGTTACACTGTTATATTGAATAAAAAAATAACTTGTGTCTTTGCAAACCTTACAAAAGATCATTGTTCTAGTACAACTAACAAAAAAACATATCTCTAGCTATTTTTAGCCATTTTGCATGTGTTGTTTAGAAGTTATGTTTGAATACATTTTTATTGCTTTTTTTGCATTATCTCATGAGTCTAAGACTACTATAGTCTTATTGAGTAAAAAACTACTTTTTGCATTTGCAAGATTTAAAAAAGCATATGTTTCGAGTAAAACTCCCAAAGATGCATTATTTCAGGCATTATTAGCCATTTTTCATGTTTGGTGTAGGAGTTATGTTTAAATAACTGTCATATTGAGTGTTACAGTATACAGTCATATTGAGTAAAACCTCATTTTTGTATTTGCAAACCATTGAAAAACAACTGTATCTAGTAAAACTCACATGTATTCAATATCACAGGCATTTTTAGACATTTTGCACGTTTGGATTAGGAATTATGTTTGAATACATTTTTATTGCTTTTTTCGCATTATCTCAGTATTCTAAGTACATTACTGTCAAATTGAGTAACAAATATAATTTTGTTTTTGCAAACCTTACCAAATGTTTTTTTTATGGAAAACTCTCGAATATGCTTTTCTTCGGGCATTTTTAGACATTTTGCATTTGTATTTTTGGAGTTATGTTTCAAAAACTGTCATTTTGAGTGTGACCAATACGAGGCCAGTAAAATCTAATATTTGTATTTGTGATTCTTTCCAAAATACCTGATTCTGGTAAAACTTACATAAATTCAACATTAAAGGCTTTTTAAGACAAATTTCATATTTGGTTTTGGAGTTATGATTATAAACCTTTCATATTTAGTATGACAGTTACACTGTTATATTGAATAAAAAACTAACTTGTGTCTTTGCAAACCTTACAAAAGATCATTTTTCTAGTACAACTAACAAAAAAAAACATATCTCTAGGCATTATTAGCCATTTTACATGTGTTGCTTAGAAGTTATGTTTGAATACATTTTTATTGCTTTTTTCGCATTTTCTCAGGATTCTAAGACTATTATAGTCATATTGAGTAAAAAACTACTTTTTGCATTTGCAAGATTTAAAAAAAGCATATTCTTCGAGTAAAACTTCAAAGATGCATTATTTCAGGCATTATTAGCCATTTTTCATGTGTGGTGTAGGAGTTATGTTTAAATAACTGTCCTTTTGAGTGTTACAGTATACAGTCATATTGAGTAAAACCTCATTTTTGTATTTGCAAACCATAGAAAAACAACTGTATCTAGTAAAACTCACAAGTATTCAATATCACAGGCATTTTTAGATATTTTGCACGTTTGGTTTAGGAATTATGTTGGAATACATTTTTATTGTTTTTTTCGCATTATCTCAGGATTCTAAGTACATTACTGTCAAATTGAGTAACAAATCAAATTTTGTTTTTGCAAACCTTACCAAATGTTTTTTTTCTGGAAAACTCTCAAAGATGCATTTCTTCAGGCATTATTAGACATTTTGGATGTGTATTTTTGGAGTTATGTTTCAAAAACTGTCATTTTGATTGTGACCAATATGAGGCCAGTCAAATCTAATATTTTTTATTTGTGAACCTTTCCAAAATACCTGATTCTGCTAAAACTTACATAAATTCAATATTAAAGGGTTTTTAAGAAAAATTTCATATTTGGTTTTGGAGTTATGATTATAAACCTTTCATATTTAGTATGACAGTTACACTGTTATATTGAATAAAAAAACTAACTTGTGTCTTTGCAAACCTTACAAAAGATCATTTTTCTAGTACTACTAACAAAAAACATATCTCTAGGCATTATTAGCCATTTTGCATGTGTTGTTTAGAAGTTATGTTTGAATACATTTTTATTGCTTTTTTCGATTTATCTCAGGATTGTAAGACTATTATAGTCACATTGACTAAAAAACTACTTTTTGCACTTGCAAGATTTAAAAAAAGCATATGTTTCGAGTAAAACTCCCAAAGATGCATTATTTCAGGCATTATTATCTATTTTTCATGTGTGGTGTAGGAGTTATGTTTAAATAACTGTCATATTGAGTGTTACAGTATACAGTCATATTGAGTAAAACCTCATTTTTGTATTTGCAAACCATGAAAAAACAACTGAATCTAGTAAAACTCACATGTATTCAATATCCATCCATCCATCCATCCATCTTCTGCCGCTTATTCCCGTTCGGGGTCGCGGGGGGCGCTGGCGCCTATCTCAGCTACAATCGGGCGGAAGGCGGGGTACACCCTGGACAAGTCGCCACCTCATCGCAGGGCCAACACAGATAGACAGACAACATTCACACTCACATTCACACACTAGGGCCAATTTTAGTGTTGCCAATCAACTTATCCCCAGGTGCATGTCTTTGGAAGTGGGAGGAAGCCGGAGTACCCGGAGGGAACCCACGCATTCACGGGGAGAACATGCAAACTCCACACAGAAAGATCCCGAGCCTGGATTTGAACCCAGGACTGCAAGACCTTCGTATTGTGAGGCAGACGCACTAACCCCTCTGCCACCGTGAAGCCCGTATTCAATATCACAGGCATTTTTAGACATTTTGCACGTTTGGATTTAGAATTATATTGGAATACATTTTTATTGCTTTTTTCGCATTATCTCAGGATTCTAAGTACATTACTGTCAAATTGAGTAACAAATTAATTTTTTTTTGCAAACCTTACCAAATGTTTTTTTTTTTAGGAAACCTCTCAAAGATGCATTTCTTCAGGCATTATTAGACATTTTGCATGTCTATTTTTGGAGTTATGTTTCAAAAACTGTCATTTTGAGTGTGACCAATATGAGGCCAGTAAAACGAAATTTTTGTATTTGTGATTCTTTCCAAAATACCTGATTCTGCTAAAACTCACATATATTCAATATTACAGAATTTTTTAGACAAATTTCATGTTTGGTTTTGGAGTTATGATTATAAACCTTTCATGTTTATTATGACAGTTACACTGTTATATTGAATAAAAAAACTAACTTGTGTCTTTGCAAACCTTACAAAAGATCATTTTTCTAGTACAACTAACAAAAAAACATATCTCTAGGCATTATTAGCCATTTTGCATGTGTTGTTTAGAAGTTATGTTTGAATACATTTTTATTCCTTTTTCGCATTATCAATCAATCAATCAATCAATCAATGTTTACTTATATAGCCCTAAATCACTAGTGTCTCAAAGGGCTTCACAAACCACCACAACATCCTCGTTAGGCCCACATAAGGGCAAGGAAAACTCACACCCAGTGGGACATCGGTGACAATAATGACCCAGTGGGACGTCGGTGACAATAATGACTATGAGAACCTTAGAGAGGAGGAAAGCAATGGATGTCGAGCGGGTCTAACATGATACTGTGAAAGTTCAATCCACAATGGATCCAACACAGTCGCGAGAGTCCAGTCCAAAGCGGATCCAACAAAGCAGCGAGAGTCCCGTTCACAGTGGAGCCAGCAGGAAACCATCCCAAGCGGAGGCGGTTCAGCAGCGCAGAGATGTCCCCAGCCGATACACAGGCAAGCAGTACATGGCCACCGGATCGGACCGGACCCCCTCCACAAGGGAGAGTGGGACATAGAAGAAAAAGAAAAGAAACGGCAGATCAACTGGTCTAAAAAGGGAGTCTATTTAAAGGCTAGAGTATACAAATGAGTTTTAAGGTGAGACTTAAATGCTTCTACTGAGGTGGCATCTCGAACTGTTACCGGGAGGGCATTCCAGAGTACTGGAGCCCGAACGGAAAACGCTCTGTAGCCCGCAGACTTTTTTTGGGCTTTGGGAATCACTAACAAGCCGGAGTCCTTTGAACGCAGATTTCTTGCCGGGACATATGGTACAATACAATCGGCAAGATAGGATGGAGCTAGAACGTGTAGTATTTTATACGTAAGTAGTAAAACCTTAAAGTCACATCTTAAGTGCACAGGAAGCCAGTGCAGGTGAGCCAGTACAGGCATAATGTGATCAAACTTTCTTGTTCTTGTCAAAAGTCTAGCAGCCGCATTTTGTACCAACTGTAATCTTTTAATGCTAGACATGGGGAGACCCGAAAATAATACGTTACAGTAGTCGAGGCGAGACGTAACAAACGCATGGATAATGATCTCAACGTCTTTAGTGGACAGAATGGAGCGAATTTTAGCGATATTACGGAGATGAAAGAAGGCCGTTTTAGTAACGCTTTTAATGTGTGCCTCAAAGGAGAGAGTTGGGTCGAAGATAATACCCAGATTCTTTACCGTGTCGCCTTGTTTAATTGTTTGGTTGTCAAATGTTAGAGTTGTATTATTAAATAGAGTTCGGTGTCTAGCAGGACCGATAATCAGCATTTCCGTTTTTTTGGCGTTGAGTTGCAAAAAGTTAGCGGACATCCATTGTTTAATTTCATTAAGACACGCCTCCAGCTGACTACAATCCGGCGTGTTGGTCAGCTTTAGGGGCATGTAGGGTTGGGTGTCATCAGCATAACAGTGAAAGCTAACACCGTATTTGCGTATGATGTCACCTAGCGGCAGCATGTAGATGCTGAAGAGTGCAGGGCCAAGGACCGAACCCTGGGGAACTCCACACGTTACCTTAACGTAGTCCAAGGTCACATTGTTACGGGAGACACACTGCATCCTATCAGTAAGATAAGAGTTAAACCAAGACAGGGCTAAGTCTGACATACCAATTCGTGTTTTGATACGTTCTAATAAAATATTATGATCGACGGTATCGAAAGCAGCGCTAAGATCGAGGAGCAGCAACATAGATGACGCATCAGAATCCATCGTTAGCAATAGATCATTAGTCATTTTTGCGAGGGCTGTCTCCGTGGAGTGATTTGCTCTGAAACCGGATTGAAAGGTTTCACATAGATTGTTAGACGCTAAGTGTTCATTTAACTGCTCCGCAACAATTTTTTCAAGGATTTTTGAAATAAAGGGAAGGTGAGACACCGGTCGGTAGTTTACCATGAGGTCAGGATCGAGGTAAGGTCTTATAAGAAGAGGATGAATAACCACTTTTTTGAATGCTAGGGGAACAGTGCCCGAGGAGAGTGATAAGTTTATAATATTTAGCACTGATGGACCTAATAATACAAAGAGCTCCTTGATCAGTTTCCCAGGAAGAGGGTCAAGTAAGCATGTTGTCTGTTTTATTCCATTTACACGTTGTAACAATTCCTCTAATGTTATTTCCTCAAAACGAGAGAAACTATTTTGGAGGGCAGTATCCGCCGTATATACCATCGTATCAGTGTTAATAGAACCCCGTTGTAGCTGGGACGCATTGTCTTTAATCTCCTTTCTAATGACTTCAATTTTCTTACTAAAGAATTGCATAAAGTCATCAGCTGAGTGGGTTGAGCTACTGGAAGGGGTCCCTTGTTGGGTTAGCGATGCTACCGTACTAAACAAAAATTTAGGATCGTTTTTATTACGGTGGATGAGATTTGAGTAATATTTAGCTTTAGCTAAGGTAAGCATGCGTTTATAAGTTATTAAACCATCACTCCATGCTTGATGGTGCACCTCAAGTTTAGTCGTGCGCCATTTGCGTTCCAGCTTTCTACATAATAATTTCTGAGCTCTAGTTTCTTCTGTAAACCACGGGGTGCGCTTTTTTGGAGCCTTTTTTAACTTTAGCGGTCCTATGTTATCAATGGTTTCGCGCAGGGTGTCGTTAAAGTTGTTAGTGAGGTTATCAATAGAGCCCACATACTTTGGGAATGGTGCCATATGGATATTAAAGTCCCCCATTATGATTTTATTATCGGCGTGTGTCACTAGATCAGCAACGAACTCTGAGAATTCATTGATAAAGTCCGAATAGGGCCCTGGGGGGCGGTAGATAACAGCCAGGTGTAGAGGCAGCGGTGTGACAGACTTCATAGTAAGCACCTCAAACGATTTATATTTATTATTTATGTTAGGACTAAGGTTAAAGTTTTCGTTGTATATTAGTGCGACCCCCCCACCCCTTTTAAGCGGACGGGCAATATGCGCATGTGTAAAGTTAGGAGGACATGCCTCATTTAGCGCAAAAAAGTTATTTGGTTTAAGCCAGGTTTCGCTGAGACCGATGACGTTAAGATTGTTGTCTCTGATAATATCATTAATTAATAACGTTTTGGGAGACAATGATCTTATGTTTAAAAAACCTATATTATAGGTAGTGGGCTGTTTTAGGGAGTTTTTGATCAAATTATCCGTAGTAGCAATATTAATGATGTTGTGTTTATTATGCCCAGTGCATTTAGTATAGTTACGACCATATCTAGGAATTGATACGACAGGAATTTTCCGATTGTTTGATTGTTGCTTTGATAAACTGCACGCATCATGGTTAGCCACCTCAGTAACGGGGATTTTCCGATTGTTTGTTTGTTGCTTTGATAAACTGCACGCATCATAGTTAGCCACCTCAGTAAAACACATGTCCAACTCTGAAACACTCAAAGCAGAAAAAACGTGTTCTAATTTAACTGACTCCTTACCCAGACCAGTAGTCTCGCATTTTCCATTTAAATCCGTCTTCAGGATGGAGGGAAGTGGTGTTCTGTGGGGATTAGCCTTCTGCTTTGTTTTTAGCCCCGCTCGACATCCGCATTTCCGATCACACCGCTGGCGTCTGCTCCGTAGACGGCCCCCGCTGCTACTAGACTCCTCTGCTTCACAGGCCGCTGGATGTAGCTCAGGATTCTAAGACTATTATAGTCATATTGAGTAAAAAAATACTTTTTTCATTTGCAATATTTAAAAAAGCATATGTTTCGAGTAAAACTCCCAAAGATGCATTATTTCAGGCATTATTAGCCATTTTTCATGTGTGGTGTAGGAGTTATGTTTAAATAACTGTCATATTGAGTGTTACAGTATACAGTCATATTGAGTAATATCTCATTTTTTTATTTGCAAACTATAGAAAAAAAACTCACATTTTTCATTACCACAGGCATGTTTAGACATTTTGCCAGTTTGGATTAGGAATTATGTTGGAATACATTTGTATTGCTTTTTTCTTATTTTCTCAGGATTCTAAGTACATTACTGTCAAATTTAGTAAAAAAATTTTTTTTTTTTTTGCAAACCTTACCAAATATTTTTTTTCAGGAAAACTCTCAAAGATACATTTCTTCAGGCATTATTAGACATTTTACATTTCTACTTTTGGAGTTATGTTTCAAAATTGTCATTATGAGTGTGACCAATATGAGGCCGGTAAAACCCAATTTTTGTATGTGTGAACCTTTCCAAAATACATGATTCTGCTAAAACTAACATACATTCAATATTACAGGCTTTTTTTTAGGAAGATTTAATGTTTGGTTTTGGAGTTATGATTTTAAACCTTTCATATTTAGTATGACAGTTATACTGTTATATTGAACAAAAAAAACTAACTTGTGTCTTTGATAACCTTACAAAAGATAATTTTTCTAGTACATCTAACAAAAATTCATATCTCTCGTCATTATTAGCCATTTTGCATGTGTTGTTTGGAAGTTATGTTTGAATACAATTGTATTGCTTTTTTTCGCATTATCTCAGAATTCAAAGAACATTATAGTCATATTGAGTAAAAAAATACATTTTGCATTTGCAACATTTAAAAAAGCACATGTTTCGAGTAATACTCACAACCATGCATTATTTCAGGCATTATTAGTCATTTTTCATGTGTGGTCTAGGAATTATGTTTAAATAACTGTCATATTTAGTGTTACAGTATACATTCATATTGAGTAAAACCTAAATTTGTATTTGCAAACCATAGAAAAACAAGTGTATCTAGTACAACTCACATTTATTGAATATCACAGGCCTTTTTAGACATGTTGCACGTTTGGATTGGGAATTATGTTGGAATACATTTGTATTGCTTTTTTTCGTATTATCTCAGGATTCTAAGTGATTTACAGTCAAATTTAGTAAAAAAGTACTTTTTGTTTATTCAAACCTTACCAAATGTTTTTTTTTCCAGGAAAACTCTCAAAGATACATTTCTTCAGGCGTTATTAGACATTTTGCATGCATATTTTTGGAGTTATGTTTCAAAATTGTCATTTTGAGTGTGATCAATATGAGGCCAGTAAAACCTAATTTTTGTATTTGTGAACTTTTCCAAAATTACTGATTCTTCTAAAACTCACATAAATTCAATATTACAGACTTTTTTTAGAGAAATTTCTTATATGGTTTTGGAGTTAAGATTATAAACCTTTCATATTTAGTATGACAGTTACACTGTTATATTGAATAAAAAAACCAACTTGAGTCTTTTTGAACCTCACAAAAGATCATTTTTCTAGTACAACTAACGAAAATACATGTCTCTAGGCATTATTAGCCATTTTGCAAGTGTTTTATAGAAGTTATGTTTGAAAACATTTTTATTGCTTTTTTGTATTATCTTAGGATTCTAAGAACATTATAGTCATATTGAGTAGAACAACAATTTTTTGCATTGCAAAGATTTAAAAAAGCAATCGTTTCGAGTAAAACTCCCAAATATGCATTATTTCAGGCATTATTAGCCATTTTTCATGTGTGGTGTAGGAGTTATGTTTAAGTAACTGTCATATTGAGTGTTACAGTATACAGTCATATTGAATAAAACCTAATTTTTGTATTTGCAAACCATAGAAAAGCAACTGTATCTAGTAAAACTCACATGGATTCAATATCACAGGCATTTTTAGACAATTTGCACGTTTGGATTAGGAATTATGTTGGAATACATTTTTATTGCTCTTTTTGCATTATCTCAGGATTTTAAGTACATTACTGTCAAATTGGGTAAAACATTTCTTTTTATTTTTGTAAACCTTACAAAATGTTTTTTTTTCCAGTAAACCTCACAAATATACATTTCTTCAGGCATTTTTTTGTAATTTTGCATGTGTATTTTTGGAGATATGGTTCAAAAACTGTCTTATTGAGTGTGACCAATGTGAGGCCAGTAAAACCAAATTTTTGTATTTGTGAACCTTTCCAAAATACCTAATTCAGGTAAAACTCACATAAAGTCAATATTACAGGCTTTTTAGACAGATTTCATGTTTGGTTTTGGAGTTATGTTTATGAACCTTTCATATTTAGTATGACAGTAATACTGTTATATCGAATAAAAAAAAAAAAACTTGTCTCTTTGAAAAAACTGTAAAAATAAATTCTGTAAAAAAAACGGTCATTTACTGGCAGCTACGGCTGCCAAACAAAAACCATACAATTAAAGTAAAACATTGTAAACCAAATAATGATCAAAAATATTATATTTACAGAAATTTTCATGAAACGTTTTGGGGTGAAATATCGTAATTTTACAGAATTTTACTAAATTATTAAGATCAACCACCTTTAATAAAGTGACGATGCAAACAGTTCTGCAGAAAAATACCTTTATTCTAAAGAGTTTTTCCAAATTATTACGATCAACCACTTTTAGTGAAGTGACAATGCTGGCGGTTCCACAGAAAAATGCCATTGTTTTACAGATTTTTTCTGAATTGTTAGGATCAGGGTTGTCTCATTGACTTTAGGGGGGGCCACTGGATGCAGGAACTTGATGCAAAGTGGATTCACCTTGCATGAATGGCTACCCCACCCTAGCAACATACTTACCGATCCTACCTTTTCACTGTGAGAATGTTACTGACCGTCATGTAGGATTGACCCAAAGTCTGGCCGGTTGACTTTTTATACGCTCATTCACCAAATCATCAGCATGCCTACTGATGAGTGTGATGTGCATGGTATTGTCATGCACGTGATAGTGACTGCAAAACATACTTGGTCAACAGCCACACAGGTCACACTGCTGGTGGCTGTACAAACAACTTTAACACTGTTACAAAATATGCACCACACTGTGAATCCACATCGAACAAGAATGATAAACACATTTCAGGAAAACACCCTCACTGTAACAAAACATAAACACAACATAACATAACACATACCCACAAGCCCATGCAGCGCTGACTCTTCCGGGCTACACCCCTGCTAACACCCAACCCCGCGCCCCAAAACATCACCGCCCCCCTCCATGCGTTGGTGGTGGGGGTGTATATTGTAACACATGGAATTCTGGGTTTTGTTTCTGTTGTGTTAATGTTGTGTTACGATGAAGATGTTCTCCTGAAATGCGTTTGTCATTCTTGTTTGATGTGGCTGCACAATGTGGCGCATATTTGTAACATTGTTAAAGTTGTTTGTACGGCCACCGTCAGTGTGATATGTAAGGCTGTTGACTGTTGATTAAGTATGTCTTGCAGTCACTCATGTATGTCATATTACAGGGTAAAAAATGTAAATGTTAGTTTGAGCATAAACCTTTTTTATAAGAGACTACATATATTTTTTGCCTTGAATGTGAAAATACACATAAATATTTAAAAAAAATAATTCACCTTAAAATTACATTAACATTACAAAACATTTCTTTTTGTTTTTGCAAACCTTACAAAATGTTTTTTTTCCAGTAAAACTCACAAAGATACATTTCTTCAGGCATTTTTTTGTAATTTTGCATGTGTATTTTTGGAGATATGGTTCAAAAACTGTCTTATTCAGTGTCACCAATGTGTGGCCAGTAAAACCAAATGTTTGTATTTGTGAACCTTTCCAAAATACTTAATTCAGGTAAAACTCACATAAAGTCAATATTACAGGCTTTTTTAGACAGATTTATGTTTGGTTTTGGAGTTATGTTTATGAACCTTTCATATTTAGTATGACAGTTATACTGTTGTATTAAATAAAAAAAAATTGAATCTTTGCAAACACTGTAAAAATAAATTCTGTAAAAAAAACGGGCATTTACAGGCAGCTACGGCTGCCAAACAAAAACCATAAAATTAAAGTAAAACATTGTAAACCAAATAATGATCAAAAACATTATATTTACAAAACTTTTCATGAAACGTTTTGGGGAGAAATATCGTAATTTTACAGATTTCTACTAAATTATTAAGATCAACCACCTTTAATAAAGTGACGATGCAAACAGTTCCGCAGAAAAAAAAACCTTTATTCTTCAGAGTTTTTCCAAATTATTACGATTAACCACCTTTAGTGAAGTGACAATGCTGGCGGTTCAACAAAAAAATACCATTGTTTAAGGGATTTTTTCTGAATTGTTAGGATCAAGGGTGTCTCATTGACTTTAGCAGGGGGCCACTGGATGCAGGAAATTGATACAAAGTAGGTTAACCTTTCATGATTGGCTATCCCACCCTAGCTACATACTTACCATTCCTATCATTTCACCACGAGAATTTCCCTGACCTTCACGTAGGGTTGACTCAAAGCTTGGCCGGGCAAATATGACACGTAATACCGTGGTGGGTTTTATTGAACGCTCATTCATCAAATCATCAGCGTGCCATTTGAGGCATGTGATGAGCACGGTTTTGTCGTTCATTTGAAAAGCGACTGCAAGATATACTTGGCCAACAGCCACACAGGTCACACTGACGGTGGCTGTACAAACAACTTTAACACTGTTACAAATATGCACCACACTGTGAACCCACATCGAACAAGAATGATAAACACATTTCAGGAAAACATCCTCACTGTAATAAAACATAAACACAACATAACAAATACCCAGAAGCCCAAGCAGCGCTGACTCTTCCGGGCTACAATCCCGCTACCGCCCAACCCCGTGCCCCAAAACATCACCACCCCCCTCCGTGCGTTGGTTGAGCTGGGCGGGGTTTGGTGGTGGGGGTGTATATTGTATCACATGGAATTCTAGGAATTTTTTCTGTTGTGTTAATGTTGTGTTACGGTGACGATGTTCTCCTGAAATGTGTTTGTCAGTCTTGTTTGATGTGGCTCCACAGTGTGGCGCATATTTGTAACATTGTTAAAGTCGTTTGTACGGCCACCGTCAGTGTGATCTGTAAGGCTGTTGACTGTTGATTAAGTATGTCTTGCAGTCATTCATGTATGTCATATTACAGGGAAAAAAATTTAATAGTTAGTTTGAGCATAAACCTTTTATAAGAGGCTACATATATTTTTTGCCTTGAATGTGAAAATACACATGAATATTAAAAAAAATTGATTTACCTTAAAATTACATATAAAACTTTTAGATTGTTAGTATGGACAAATACTTTTATATAACAAGCTACATATTTAATTAAAGTTAATTACTGTAATTTTACATGAAATTGAAAGTAATTTGAGAAAACAGAAAATAATATGTATAATTAATTTGGTATTTTTCCGTAAAAAAATAGGAATATACATAGTTCGTCATTACTGGTATATTATTCAAAATAACAGGCGGTTTGTTTATTTACAGATAATGTCATGAATTCTACAGTTTTATAACCTATCTAAAAAAATTGGAAAATTACAGTAGAAATTTAAGTAAACTAACCATAAAAATTTGATTTTTTTTTTTACAGTGAACCTTACAAAAGATAATTTTTCTACTACAACTAACAAAGATACACATCTCTAGGCATTATTAGCCGTTTTGCATGTGTTGTTTAAAAGTTGTGTTTGAAAACTTTTTTATTGCTTTTTTCGCATTATCTCAGGATTCCAATAACATTATTGTCATATTGAGTAAAACAACAATTTTTTGCATTGCACATATTTAAAAAAGCAATCGTTTCGAGTAAAACTCCCAAAGATGCATTATTTCAGGCATTATTAGCAATGTGTGGTGTAGGAGTTATGTTTAAATAACTGTCATATTGAGTTTTACAGTATACAGTCATATTGAGTAAAACCTAATTTTTGGATTTGCAAACCATAGAAAATCGACTATATCTAGTAAAACTCAGGGGCTTCACGGTGGCAGAGGGGTTAGTGCGTCTGCCTCACAATACGAAGTTCCTGCAGTCCTGGGTTCAAATCCAGGCTCGGGATCTTTCTGTGTGGAGTTTGCATGTTCTCCCCGTGAATGCGTGGGTTCCCTCCGGGTACTCCGGCTTCCTCCCACTTCCAAAGACATGCACCTGGGGATAGGTTGATTGGCAACACTAAATTGGCCCTAGTGTGTGAATGTTGTCTGTCTATCTGTGTTGGCCCTGCGATGAGGTGGCGACTTGTCCAGGGTGTACCCCGCCTTCCGCCCGATTGTAGCTGAGATAGGCGCCAGCGCCCCCCGCAACCCCAAAAGGGAATAAGCGGTAGAAAATGGATAGTAAAACTCACATGGATTCAATATCACAGGCATTTTTAGACATTTTGCACGTTTGGATTAGGAATTATGTTGGAATACATTTTTATTGCTCTTTTTGCATTATCTCAGGATTTTAAGTACATTACTGTCAAATTGGGTAAAACATTTCTTTTTGTTTATGCAAACCTTACAAAATGTTTTTTTATTTAGTAAAACTCACAAAGATACATTTCTTCAGGCATTTTTTGGTAATTTTGCATGTGTATTTTTGGAGATATGGTTAAAAAACTGTCTTATTGAGTGTGACCAATGTGAGGCCAGTAAAACCAAATTTTTGTATTTGTGAACCTTTCCAAAATACCTAATTCAGGTAAAACTCACATAAAGTCAATATTACAGGCTTTTTTAGACAGATTTCATGTTTGGTTTTGGAGTTATGTTTATTAACCTTTCATATTTAGTATGACAGTTTTACTGTTATATTGAATAAAAAAACTAACTTTTATCTTTGCAAACACTGTAAAAATAAATTTTGTAAAAAAACGGTCATTTACTGGCAGCTACGGCTGCCAAACAAAAACCATAAAACTAAAGTAAAACATTGTAAACCAAAAAATGATCAAAAATATTATATTTACAGAAATTTTCATGAAACATTTTGGGGTGAAATATCGTAATTTTACAAATTTTTACTAAATTATTAAGCTCAACCACCTTTAATAAAGTGACGATGCAAACAGTTCTGCAGAAAAATACCTTTATTCTAAAGAGTTTTTCCAAATTATTACGATCAACCACTTTTAGTGAAGTGACAATGCTGGCGGTTCCACAGAAAAATACCATTGTTTTACAGATTTTTTCTGAATTGTTAGGATCAGTGGTGTCTAATTGACTTTAGCGGGGGGCCACTGGATGCAGGAACTTGATGCAAAGTGGATTGCAAAATGGCTAATAATGCCTAGAGATATGTTTTTTTGTTAGTTGTACTAGAAAAATGATCTTTTGCAAGGTTTGCAAAGACAGAAGTTAGTTTTTTTTATTCAATATAACAGTGTAACTGTCATACTAAATATGAAAGGTTTATAATCATAACTCCAAAACCAAATATGAAATTTGTCTTAATAAGCCTTTGATATTGAATTTATGTGAGTTTTAGCAGAATCAGGTATTTCGGAAAGAATCACAAATACAAATATTAGATTTTACTGGCCTCATATTGGTCACACTCAAAATGACAGTTTTTGAAACATAACTCCAAAAATACACATGCAAAATGTCTAATCAATCAATCAATCAATGTTTACTTATATAGCCCTAAATCACTATAATTCCTGAAGAAATGCCTCTTCGAGAGTTTTCCTGAAAAAAAAAACATTTGGTAAGGTTTGCAAAAACAAAATTTGATTTGTTACTCAATTTGACAGTAATGTACTTAGAATCCTGAGATAATGCGAAAAAAGCAATAAAAATGTATTCCAACATAATTCCTAATTCAAACGTGCAAAATGTCTAAAAATGCCTGTGATATTGAATACATGTGAGTTTTACTAGATACAGTTGTTTTTCTATGGTTTGCAAATACAAAAATGAGGTTTTACTCAATATGACTGTATACTGTAACACTCAATATGAGAGTTATTTAAACATAACTCCTACACCACACATGAAAAATGTCTAATAATGCCTGAAATAATGCATCTTTGGGAGTTTTACTCGAAACATATGCTTTTTTAAATCTTGCAAATGCAAAAAGTAGTTTTTTACTCAATATGACTATAATAGTCTGAGAATCCTGAGATAATGCGAAAAAAGCAATAAAAATGTATTCAAACATAACTTCTAAACAACACATGCAAAATGGCTAATAATAGCTAGAGATATGTTTTTTTGTTAGTTGTACTAAAAAAATGATCTTTTTTGTAAGGTTTGCAAAGACACAAGTTAGTTTTTTTATTCAATATAACAGTGTAACTGTCATACTAAATATGAAAGGTTTATAATCATAACTCCAAAACCAAATATGAAATTTGTCTTAAAAAGCCTTTAATATTGAATTTATGTAAGTTTTAGCAGAATCAGGTATTTTGGAAAGAATCACAAATACAAATATTAGATTTTACTGGCCTCATATTGGTCACACTCAAAATGACAGTTTTTGAAGCATAATTCCAAAAATACACATGCAAAATGTCTAATGATGCCTTAAAAAATGCATCTTCGAGAGTTTTCCTGAAAAAAAGCATTTGGTAAAGTTTGCAAAAACAAAATTTGATTTGTTACTCAATTTGACAGTAATGTACTTAGAATCCTGAGATAATGCGAAAAAAGCAATAAAAATGTATTCCAACATAATTCCTAATCCAAACGTGCAAAATGTCTAAAAATGCCTGTGATATTGAATACATGTGAGTTTTACTAGATACAGTTGTTTTTCTATGGTTTGCAAATACAAAAATGAGGTTTTACTCAATATGACTGTATACTGTAACACTCAATATGACAGTTATTTAAACATAACTCGTACACCACAGATGAAAAATGTCTAATAATGCCTGAAATAATGCATCTTTGGGAGTTTTACTCGAAACATATGCTTTTTTAAATCTTGCAAGTGCAAAAAGTAGTGTTTTACTCAATGTGACTATAATAGTCTTACAATCCTGAGATAATGCGAAAAAAGCAATAAAAATGTATTCAAACATAACTTCTAAACAACACATGCAAAATGGCTAATAATGCCTAGAGATATGTTTTTTGGTTAGTTGTACTAGAAAAATGATCTTTTGTAAGGTTTGCAAAGACACAAGTTAGTTTTTTTATTCAATATAACAGTGTAACTGTCATACTAAATATGAAAGGTTTATAATCATAACTCCAAAACCAAATATGAAATTTGTCTTTAAGAGCCTTTAATATTGAATTTATGTAAGTTTTAGCAGAATCAGGTATTTTGGAAAGAATCACAAATACAAATATTAGATTTTACTGGCCTCATATTGGTCACACTCAAAATGACAGTTTTTGAAACATAACTCCAAAAATACACATGCAAAATGTCTAATAATTCCTGAAGAAATGCATCTTCGAGAGTTTTCCTGAAAAAAAAAAAATTTGGTAAGGTTTGCAAAAAAAAAATTTGATTTGTTACTCAATTTGACAGTAATGTACTTAGAATCCTGAGATAATGCGAAAAAAGCAATAAAAATGTATTCCAACATAATTCCTAATCCAAACGTGCAAAATGTCTAAAAATGCCTGTGATATTGAATACATGCGAGTTTTACTAGATACAGTTGTTTTTCTATGGTTTGCAAATACAAAAATGAGGTTTTACTCAATATGAGTGTATACTGTAACACTCAATATGACAGTTATTTAAACATAACTCCTACACCACACATGAAAAATGGCTAATAATGCCTGAAATAATGCATCTTTGGGAGTTTTACTCGAAACATATGCTTTTTTTAAATCTTGCAAGTGCAAAAAGTAGTGTTTTACTCAATGTGACTATAATAGTCTTAGAATCCTGAGATAATGCGAAAAAAGCAATAAAAATGTATTCAAACATAACTTCTAAACAACACATGCAAAATGGCTAATAATGCCTAGAGATATGTTTTTTGGTTAGTTGTACTCGAAAAATGATCTTTTGTAAGGTTTGCAAAGACTCAAGTTAGTTTTTTTATTCAATATAACAGTGTAACTGTCATACTAAATATGAAAGGTTTATAATCATAACTCCAAAACCAAATATGAAATGTGTCTTAAAAAGCCTTTAATATTGAATTTATGTAAGTTTTAGCAGAATCAGGTATTTTGGAAAGAATCACAAATACAAATATTAGATTTTACTGGCCTCATATTGGTCACACTCAAAATGACAGTTTTTGAAGCATAATTCCAAAAATACACATGCAAAATGTCTAATGATGCCTTAAAAAATGCATCTTCGAGAGTTTTCCTAAAAAAAAAAACATTTGGTAAGGTTTGCAAAAACAAAATTTGATTTGTTACTCAATTTGACAGTAATGTACTTAGAATCCTGAGATAATGCGAAAAAAGCAATAAAAATGTATTCCAACATAATTCCTAATCCAAACGTGCAAAATGTCTAAAAATGCCTGTGATATTGAATACATGTGAGTTTTACTAGATACAGTTGTTTTTCTATGGTTTGCAAATACAAAAATGAGGTTTTACTCAATATGACTGTATACTGTAACACTCAATATGACAGTTATTTAAACATAACTCGTACACCACAGATGAAAAATGTCTAATAATGCCTGAAATAATGCATCTTTGGGAGTTTTACTCGAAACATATGCTTTTTTAAATCTTGCAAGTGCAAAAAGGAGTGTTTTACTCAATGTGACTATAATAGTCTTAGAATCCTGAGATAATGCGAAAAAAGCAATAAAAATGTATTCAAACATAACTTCTAAACAACACATGCAAAATGGCTAATAATGCCTAGAGATATGTTTTTTTGTTAGTTGTACTAGAAAAATGATCTTTTGTAAGGTTTGCAAAGACAAAAGTTAGTTTTTTTTACTCAATATAACAGTGTAACAGTCATACTAAATATGAGAGGTTTATAATCATAACTCCAAAGCCAAATATGAAATTTGTCTTAAAAAGCCTTTAATATTGAATTTATGTAAGTTTTAGCAGAATCAGGTATTTTGGAAAGAATCACAAATACAAATATTAGATTTTACTGGCCTCATATTGGTCACACTCAAAATGACAGTTTTTGAAACATAACTCCAAAAATACACATGCAAAATGTTTAATAATTCCTGAAGAAAAGCATCTTAAAGAGTTTTCCTGAAAAAAAAAACATTTGGTAAGGTTTGCAAAAACAAAATTTGATTTGTTACTCAATTTGACAGTAATGTACTTAGAATCCTGAGATAATGCGAAAAAAGCAATAAAAATGTATTCCAACATAATTCCTAATCCAAACGTGCAAAATGTCTAAAAATGCCTGTGATATTGAATACATGTGAGTTTTACTAGATACAGTTGTTTTTCTATGGTTTGCAAATACAAAAATGAGGTTTTACTCAATATGACTGTATACTGTAACACTCAATATGACAGTTATTTAAACATAACTCCTACACCACACATGAAAAATGGCTAATAATGCATGAAATAATGCATCTTTGGGAGTTTTACTCGAAACATATGCTTTTTTAAATCTTGCAAATGCAAAAAGTAGTTGTTTACTCAATATGACTATAATAGTCTGAGAATCCTGAGATAATGCGAAAAAAAGAAATAAAATGTATTCAAACATAACTTCTAAACAACACATGCAAAATGGCTAATAATAGCTAGAGATATGTTTTTTTGTTAGTTGTACTAGAAAAAGGATCTTTTGTAAGGTTTGCAAAGACACAAGTTAGTTTTTTTTATTCAATATAACAGTGTAACAGTCATACTAAATATGAAAGGTTTATAATCATAACTCCAAAGCCAAATATGAAATTTGTCTTAAAAAGCCTTTAATATTGAATTTATGTAAGGTTTAGCAGAATCAGGTATTTTGGAAAGAATCACAAATACAAATATTAGATTTTACTGGCCTCATATTGGTCACACTCAAAATGACAGTTTTTGAAACATAACTCCAAAAATACACATGCAAAATGTCTAATAATTCCTGAAGAAATGCATCTTCGAGAGTTTTCCTGAAAAAAAAAACATTTGGTAAGGTATGCAAAAACAAAATTTGATTTGTTACTCAATTTAACAGTAATGTACTTAGAATCCTGAGATAATGCGAAAAAAGCAATAAAAATGTATTCCAACATAATTCCTAATCCAAACGTGCAAAATGTCTAAAAATGCCTGTGATATTGAATACATGTGAGTTTTACTAGATACAGTTGTTTTTCAATGGTTTGCAAATACAAAAATGAGGTTTTACTCAATATGACTGTATACTGTAACACTCAATATGACAGTTATTTAAACATAACTCCTACACCACACATGAAAAATGGCTAATAATGCCTGAAATAATGCATCTTTGGGAGTTTTACTCGAAACATATGCTTTTTTAAATCTTGCAAATGCAAAAAGTAGTTGTTTACTCAATATGACTATAATAGTCTTAGAATCCTGAGATAATGCGAAAAAAGCAATAAAAATGTATTCAAACATAACTTCTAAACAACACATGCAAAATGGCTAATAATGCCTAGAGATATGTTTTTTGTTAGTTGTACTAGAAAAATTATCTTTTATAAGGTTTGCAAAGACACAAGTTAGTTTTTTTTACTCAATATAACAGTGTAACAGTCATACTAAATATGAAAGGTTTATAATCATAACTCCAAAGCCAAATATGAAATTTGTCTTAAAAAGCCTTTAATATTGAATTTATGTAAGTTTTAGCAGAATCAGGTATTTTGGAAAGAATCACAAATACAAATATTAGATTTTACTGGCCTCATATTGGTCACACTCAAAATGACAGTTTTTGAAACATAACTCCAAAAATACATATGCAAAATGTCTAATAATTCCTGAAGAAATGCATCTTCGAGAGTTTTCCTGAAAAAAAAAAAAATAGGTAAGGTTTGCAAAAAAAAAAACTGATTTGATACTCAATTTGACAGTAATGTACTTAGAATCCTGAGATAATGCGAAAAAACCAATAAAAATGTATTCCAACATAATTCCTAATCCAAACGTGCAAAATGTCTAAAAATGCCTGTGATATTGAATACATGTGAGTTTTACTAGATACAGTTGTTTTTCTATGGTTTGCAAATACAAAAATGAGGTTTTACTCAATATGACTGTATACTGTAACACTCAATATGACAGTTATTTAAACATAACTCCTACACCACACATGAAAAATGGCTAATAATGCCTGAAATAATGCATCTTTGGGAGTTTTACTCGAAACATATGCTTTTTTAAATCTTGCAAGTGCAAAAAGTAGTTTTTTACTCAATGTGACTATAATAGTCTTACAATCCTGAGATAATGCGAAAAAAGCAATAAAAATGTATTCAAACATAACTTCTAAACAACACATGCAAAATGGCTAATAATGCCTAGAGATATGTTTTTTGGTTAGTTGTACTCGAAAAATGATCTTTTGTAAGGTTTGCAAAGACACAAGTTAGTTTTTTTATTCAATATAACAGTGTAACTTTCATACTAAACATGAAAGGTTTATAATTATAACTCCAAAACCAAATATGAAATTTGTCTTTAAGAGCCTTTAATATGGAATTTATGTAAGTTTTAGCAGAATCAGGTATTTTGGAAAGAATCACAAATACAAATATTAGATTTTACTGGCCTCATATTGGTCACACTCAAAATGACAGTTTTTGAAACATAACTCCAAAAATACACATGCAAAATGTTTAATAATTCCTGAAGAAAAGCATCTTAAAGAGTTTTCCTGAAAAAAAAAAACATTTGGTAAGGTTTGCAAAAACAAAATTTGATTTGTTACTCAATTTGACAGTAATGTACTTAGAATCCTGAGATAATGCGAAAAAAGCAATAAAAATGTATTTCAACTTAATTCCTAATCCAAACGTGCAAAATGTCTAAAAATGCCTGTGATTTTGAATACATGTGAGTTTTACTAGATACAGTTGTTTTTCTATGGTTTGCAAATACAAAAATGAGGTTTTACTCAATATGACTGTATACTGTAAGACCCAATAAGACAGTTATTTAAACATAACTCCTACACCACACATGAAAAATGGCTAATAATGCATGAAATAATGCATCTTTGGGAGTTTTACTCGAAACATATGCTTTTTTAAATCTTGCAAATGCAAAAAGTAGTTTTTTACTCAATATGACTATAATAGTCTGAGAATCCTGAGATAATGCGAAAAAAGCAATACAAACATAACTTCTAAACAACACATGCAAAATGGCTAATAATAGCTAGAGATATGTTTTTTTGTTAGTTGTACTAGAAAAATGATCGTTTGTAAGGTTTGCAAAGACACAAGTTAGTTTTTTTTATTCAATATAACAGTGTAACTGTCACACTAAATACGAAAGGTTTATAATCATAACTCCAAAACCAAATATGAAATTTGTCTTAAAAAGCCTTTAATATTGAATTTATGTAAGTTTTAGCAGAATCAGGTATTTTGGAAAGAATCACAAATACAAATATTAGATTTTACTGGCCTCATATTGGTCACACTCAAAATGACAGTTTTTGAAACATAACTCCAAAAATACACATGCAAAATGTCTAATAATTCCTGAAGAAATGCATCTTCGAGAGTTTTCCTGAAAAAAAAAACATTTGGTAAGGTTTGCAAAAACAAAATTTGATTTGTTACTCAATTTGACAGTAATGTACTTAGAATCCTGAGATAATGCAAAAAAAGCAATAAAAATGTATTCCAACATAATTCCTAATCCAAACGTGCAAAATGTCTAAAAAGGCCTGTGATATTGAATACATGTGAGTTTTACTAGATACAGTTGTTTTTCTATGGTTTGCAAATACAAAAATGAGGTTTTACTCAATATGACTGTATACTGTAACACTCACTATGACAGTTATTTAAACATAACTCCTACACCACACATGAAAAATGGCTAATAATGCCTGAAATAATGCATCTTTGGGAGTTTTACTCGAAACATATCCTTTTTTAAATCTTGCAAATGCAAAAAGTAGTTTTTTACTCAATATGACTTTAATAGTCTTACAATCCTGAGATAATGCGAAAAAAGCAATAAAAATGTATTCAAACATAACTTCTAAACAACACATGCAAAATGGCTAATAATAGCTAGAGATATGTTTTTTTGTTAGTTGTACTAGAAAAATGATCTTTTGTAAGGTTTGCAAAGACACAAGTTAGTTTTTTTATTCAATATAACAGTGTAACTGTCATACTAAATATGAAAGGTTTATAATCATAACTCCAAAACCAAATATGAAATGTGTCTTAAAAAGCCTTTAATATTGAATTTATGTAAGTTTTAGCAGAATCAAGTATTTTGGAAAGAATCACAAATACAAATATTAGATTTTACTGGCCTCATATTGGTCACACTCAAAATGACAGTGTTTGAGGCATAATTCCAAAAATACACATGCAAAATGTCTAATGATGCCTTAAAAAATGCATCTTCGCGAGTTTTCCTGAAAAAAACACATTTGGTAAGGTTTGCAAAAACAAAATTTGATTTGTTACTCAATTTGACAGTAATGTACTTAGAATCCTGAGATAATGCGAAAAAAGCAATAAAAATGTATTCCAACATAATTCCTAATCCAAACGTGCAAAATGTCTAAAAATGCCTGTGATATTGAATACATGTGAGTTTTACTAGATACAGTTGTTTTTCTAAGGTTTGCAAATACAAAAATGAGGTTTTACTCAATATGACTGTATACTGTAACACTCAATATGACAGTTATTTAAACATAACTCCTACACCACACATGAAAAATGTCTAATAATGCCTGAAATAATGCATCTTTGGGAGTTTTACTCGAAACATATGCTTTTTTAAATCTTGCAAGTGCAAAAAGTAGTGTTTTACTCAATGTGACTATAATAGTCTTAGAATCCTGAGATAATGCGAAAAAAAGCAATACAAATGTATTCAAACATAACTTCTAAACAACACATGCAAAATGGCTAAAAATGCCTAGAGATATGTTTTTGGTTAGTTGTACTCGAAAAATTATCTTTTGTAAGGTTTGCAAAGACACAGGTTAGTTTTTTTATTCAATATAACAGTGTAACTTTCATACTAAATATAAAAGGTTTATAATCATAACTCCAAAACCAAATGTGAAATTTGTCTTAAAAAGCCTTTAATATTTAATTTATGTAAGTTTTAGCAGAATCAGGTATTTTGGAAAGAATCACAAATACAAATATTAGATTTTAATGGCCTCATATTGGTCACACTCAAAATGACAGTTTTTGAAGCATAACTCCAAAAATACACCTGCAAAATGTCAAATGATGCCTTAAAAAATGCATCTTCGAGAGTTTTCCTGAAAAAAAACATTTGGTAAGGTTTGCAAAAACAAAATTTGATTTGATACTCAATTTGACAGTAATGTACTTAGAATCCTGAGATAATGCAAAAAAAGAATAAAAATGTATTCAAACATAACTTCTAAACAACACATGCAAAATGGCTAATAATGCCTAGAGATATTTTTTTTGGTTAGTTGTACTCGAAAAATGATCTTTTGTAAGGTTTGCAAAGACACAAGTTAGTTTTTTTATTCAATATAACAGTGTAACATTCATACTAAATATGAAAGGTTTATAATCATAACTCCAAAACCCAATGTGAAATTTGTCTTAAAAAGCCTTTAATATTTAATTTGTGTAAATTTTAGCAGAATCTGGTATTTTGGAAAGAATCACAAATACAAATATTAGATTTTACTGGCCTCATATTGGTCACACTCAAAATGACAGTTTTTGAAACATAACTCCAAAAATACACATGCAAAATGTCTAATAATTCCTGAAGAAATGCATCTTCGAGAGTTTTCCTGAAAAAAAAACATTTGGTAAGGTTTGCAAAAACAAAATTTGATTTGTTACTCAATTTGACAGTAATGTACTTAGAATCCTGGGATAATGCGAAAAAAGCAATTACAATGAATTCCAACATAATTCCTAATCCAAATGTGCAAAATGTCTAAAAATGCCTGTGATATTGAATACATGTGAGTTTTACTAGATACAGTTGTTTTTCTATTGTTTGCAAATACAAAAATGAGGTTTTACTCAATATGACTGAATACTGTAACACTCAATATGACGGTTATTTAAACATAACTCCTACACCACACATGAAAAATGGCTAATAATGCCTGAAATAATGCATCTTTGGGAGTTTTACTCGAAACATATGCTTTTTTAAATCTTGCAAGTGCAAAAAGTAGTGTTTTACTCAATGTGACTATAATAGTCTTACAATCCTGAGATAATGCGAAAAAAGCAATAAAAATGTATTCAAACATAACTTCTAAACAACACATGCAAAATGGCTAATAATGCCTAGAGATATGTTTTTTGGTTAGTTGTACTCGAAAAATGATATTTTGTAAGGTTTGCAAAGACACAAGTTAGTTTTTTTATTCAATATAACAGTGTAACTTTCATACTAAATATGAAAGGTTTATAAACATAACTCCAAAACCCATTGTGAAATTTGTCTTAAAAAGCCTTTAATATTTAATTTATGTAAATTTTAGCAGAATCAGGTATTTTGGAAAGAATCACAAATACAAATATTAGATTTTACTGGCCTCATATTGGTCACACTCAAAATGACAGTTTTTAAAACATAACTCCAAAAATACACATGCAAAATGTCAAATAATTCCTGAAGAAATGCATCTTCGAGAGATTTCCTGGAAAAAAAAACATTTGGTAAGGTTTGCAAAAACAAAATTTGATTTGTTACTCAAATTGACGGTAATGTACTTAGAATCCTGAGATAATGCGAAAAAAGCAATAAAAATGTATTCCAACATAATTCCTAATCCAAACGTGCAAAATGTCTAAAAATGCCTGTGATATTGAATACATGTAAGTTTTACTAGATACAGTTGTTTTTCTATGGTTTGCAAATACAAAAATGAGGTTTTACTCAATATGACTGTATACTGTAACACTCACTATGACAGTTATTTAAACATAACTCCTACACCACACATGAAAAATGGCTAATAATGCCTGAAATAATGCATCTTTGGGAGTTTTACTCAAAACATATGCTTTTTTAAATCTTGCAAATGCAAAAAGTAGTTTTTTACTCAATATGACTATAATAGTCTTACAATCCTGAGATAATGCGAAAAAAGCAATAAAAATGTATTCAAACATATCTTCTAAACAACACATGCAAAATGGCTAATAATAGCTAGAGATATGTTTTTTTTGTTAGTTGTACTAGAAAAATGATCTTTTGTAAGGTTTGCAAAGACACAAGTTAGTTTTTTTATTCAATATAACAGTGTAACTGTCATACTAAATATGAAAGGTTTATAATCATAACTCCAAAACCAAAATATGAAATTTGTCTTAAAAAGCCTTTAATATTGAATTTATGTAAGTTTTACCAGAATCAGGTATTTTGGAAAGAATCACAAATACAAATATTAGATTTTACTGGCCTCATAATTGGTCACACTCAAAATGACAGTTTTTGAAACATAACTCCAAAAATACACATGCAAAATGTCTAATGATGCCTTAAAAAATGCATCTTCAAGAGTTTTCCTGAAAAAAAAAACATTTGGTAAGGTTTGCAAAAACAAAATTTGATTTGATACTCAATTTGACAGTAATGTACTTAGAATCCTGAGATAATGCGAAAAAGCAATAAAAATGTATTCAAACATATTCCTAATCCAAACCTGCAAAATGTCTAAAAATGCCTGTGATATTGAATACATGTGAGTTTTACTAGATACAGTTGTTTTTCTATGGTTTGCAAATACAAAAATGAGGTTTTTCTCAATATGACTGTATACTGTAACACTCAATATGACAGTTATTTAAACATAACTCCTACACCACACATGAAAAATGGCTAATAATGCCTGAAATAATGCATCTTTGGGAGTTTTACTCGAAACATATGCTTTTTTAAATCTTGCAAATGCAAAAAGTAGTTGTTTACTCAATATGACTATAATAGTCTGAGAATCCTGAGATAATGCGAAAAAAAGAAATAAAATGTATTCAAACATAACTTCTAAACAACACATGCAAAATGGCTAATAATAGCTAGAGATATGTTTTTTTGTTAGTTGTACTAGAAAAATGATCTTTTGTAAGGTTTGCAAAGACACAAGTTAGTTTTTTTTTATTCAATATAACAGTGTAACAGTCATACTAAATATGAAAGGTTTTATAATCATAACTCCAAAGCCAAATATGAAATTTGTCTTAAAAAGCCTTTAATATTGAATTTATGTAAGTTTTAGCAGAATCAGGTATTTTGGAAAGAATCACAAATACAAATATTAGATTTTACTGGCCTCATATTGGTCACACTCAAAATGACAGTTTTTGAAACATAACTCCAAAAATACACATGCAAAATGTCTAATAATTCCTGAAGAAATGCATCTTCGAGAGTTTTCCTGAAAAAAAAACATTTGGTAAGGTATGCAAAAACAAAATTTGATGTGTTACTCAATTTGACAGTAATGTACTTAGAATCCTGAGATAATGCGAAAAAAGCAATAAAAATGTATTCCAACATAATTCCTAATCCAAACGTGCAAAATGTCTACAAATGCCTGTGATATTGAATACATGTGAGTTTTACTAGATACAGTTGTTTTTCTATGGTTTGCAAATACAAAAATGAGGTTTTACTCAATATGACTGTATACTGTAACACTCAATATGACAGTTATTTAAACATAACTCCTACACCACACATGAAAAAATGGCTAATAATGCCTGAAATAATGCATCTTTTGGAGTTTTACTCGAAACATATGCTTTTTTTAAATCTTGCAAATGCAAAAAGTAGTTTTTTACTCAATGTGACTATAATAGTCTTACAATCCTGAGATAATGCAAAAAAGGAATAAAAATGTATTCAAACATAACTTCTAAACAACACATGCAAAATGGCTAATATTGCCTAGAGATATGTTTTTTGGTTAGTTGTACTCGAAAAATGATCTTTTGTAAGGTTTGCAAAGACACAAGTTAGTTTTTTTTATTCAATATAACAGTGTAACTTTCATACTAAACATGAAAGGTTTATAATCATAACTCCAAAACCCATTGTGCAAATTTGTCTTAAAAAGCCTTTAATATTTAATTTATGTAAATTTTAGCAGAATCAGGTATTTTGGAAAGATCACAAATACAAATATTAGATTTTACTGGCCTCATATTGGTCACACTCAAAATGACAGTTTTTAAAACATAACTCCAAAAATACACATGCAAAATGTCAAATAATTCCTGAAGAAAATGCAATCTTCGAGAGTTTTCCTGGAAAAAAAACATTTGGTAAGGTTTGCAAAAACAAAATTTGATTTGTTACTCAATTTGACGGTAATGTACTTAGAATCCTGAGATAATGCGAAAAAAGCAATAAAAATGTATTCCAACATAATTCCTAATCCAAACGTGCAAAATGTCTAAAAATGCCTGTGATATTGAATACATGTGAGTTTTACTAGATACAGTTGTTTTTCTATGGTTTGCAAATACAAAAATGAGGTTTTACTCAATATGACTGTATACTGTAACACTCACTATGACAGTTATTTAAACATAACTCCTACACCACACATGAAAAATGGCTAATAATGCCTGAAATAATGCATCTTTGGGAGTTTTACTCAAAACATATGCTTTTTTAAATCTTGCAAATGCAAAAAGTAGTTTTTTACTCAATATGACTATAATAGTCTTACAATCCTGAGATAATGCGAAAAAAGCAATAAAAATGTATTCAAACATATCTTCTAAACAACACATGCAAAATGGCTAATAATAGCTAGAGATATGTTTTTTTGTTAGTTGTACTAGAAAAATGATCTTTTGTAAGGTTTGCAAAGACACAACTTAGTTTTTTTATTCAATATAACAGTGTAACTGTCATACTAAATATGAAAGGTTTATAATCATAACTCCAAAACCAAATATGAAATTTGTCTTAAAAAGCCTTTAATATTGAATTTATGTAAGTTTTACCAGAATCAGGTATTTTGGAAAGAATCGCAAATACAAATATTAGATTTTACTGGCCTCATATTGGTCACACTCAAAATGACAGTTTTTGAAGCATAACTCCAAAAATACACATGCAAAATGTCTAATGATGCCTTAAAAAATGCATCTTCAAGAGTTTTCCTGAAAAAAAAAAACATTTGGTAAGGTTTGCAAAAACAAAATTTGATTTGATACTCAATTTGACAGTAATGTACTTAGAATCCTGAGATAATGCGAAAAAAGCAATAAAAATGTATTCAAACATAATTCCTAATCCAAACCTGCAAAATGTCTAAAAATGCCTGTGATATTGAATACATGTGAGTTTTACTAGATACAGTTGTTTTTCAATGGTTTGCAAATACAAATAGAGGTTTTACTCAATATGACTGTATACTGTAACACTCAATATGACAGTTATTTAAACATAACTCCTACACCACACATGAAAAATGGCTAATAATGCCTGAAATAATGCATCTTTGGGAGTTTTACTCGAAACATATGCTTTTTTAAATCTTGCAAATGCAAAAAGTAGTTTTTTACTCAATATGACTATAATAGTCTTACAATCCTGAGATAATGCGAAAAAAGCAATAAAAATGTATTCAAACATATCTTCTAAACAACACATGCAAAATGGCTAATAATAGCTAGAGATATGTTTTTTTGTTAGTTGTACTAGAAAAATGATCTTTTGTAAGGTTTGCAAAGACACAACTTAGTTTTTTTATTCAATATAACAGTGTAACTGTCATACTAAATATGAAAGGTTTATAATCATAACTCCAAAACCAAATATGAAATTTGTCTTAAAAAGCCTTTAATATTGAATTTATGTAAGTTTTAGCAGAATCAGGTATTTTGGAAAGAATCACAAATACAAATATTAGATTTTACTGGCCTCATATTGGTCACACTCAAAATGACAGTTTTTGAAACATAACTCCAAAAATACACATGCAAAATGTCTAATGATGCCTTAAAAAATGCATCTTCGAGAGTTTTCCTGAAAAAAACACATTTGGTAAGGTTTGCAAAAACAAAATTTAATTTGTTACTCAATTTGACAGTAATGTACTTAGAATCCTGAGATAATGCGAAAAAAGCAATAAAAATGTATTCCAACATAATTCCTAATCCAAACCTGCAAAATGTCTAAAAATGCCTGTGATATTGAATACATGTGAGTTTTACTAGATACAGTTGTTTTTCTAAGGTTTGCAAATACAAAAATGAGGTTTTACTCAATATGACTGTATACTGTAACACTCAATATGACAGTTATTTAAACATAACTCCTACACCACACTTGAAAAATCTCTAATAATGCCTGAAATAATGCATCTTTGGGAGTTTTACTCGAAACATATGCTTTTTTAAATCTTGCAAGTGCAAAAAGTAGTGTTTTACTCAATGTGACTATAATAGTCTTAGAATCCTGAGATAATGCGAAAAAAAGCAATACAAATGTATTCAAATATAACTTCTAAACAACACATGCAAAATGGCTAATAATGCCTAGAGATATGTTTTTGGTTAGTTGTACTCGAAAAATTATCTTTTGTAAGGTTTGCAAAGACACAGGTTAGTTTTTTTATTCAATATAACAGTGTAACTTTCATACTAAATATAAAAGGTTTATAATCATAACTCCAAAACCAAATGTGAAATTTGTCTTAAAAAGCCTTTAATATTTAATTTATGTAAGTTTTAGCAGAATCAGGTATTTTGGAAAGAATCACAAATACAAATATTAGATTTTACTGGCCTCATATTGGTCACACTCAAAATGACAGTTTTTGAAGCATAACTCCAAAAATACACCTGCAAAATGTCAAATGATGCCTTAAAAAATGCATCTTCGAGAGTTTTCCTGAAAAAAAACATTTGGTAAGGTTTGCAAAAACAAAATTTGATTTGATACTCAATTTGACAGTAATGTACTTAGAATCCTGAGATAATGCAAAAAAAGAATAAAAATGTATTCAAACATAACTTCTAAACAACACATGCAAAATGGCTAATAATGCCTAGAGATATGTTTTTTGGTTAGTTGTACTCGAAAAATTATCTTTTGTAAGGTTTGCAAAGACACAAGTTAGTTTTTTTATTCAATATAACAGTGTAACTTTCATACTAAATATGAAAGGTTTATAATCATAACTCCAAAACCCAATGTGAAATTTGTCTTAAAAAGCCTTTAATATTTAATTTGTGTAAGTTTTAGCAGAATCAGGTATTTTGGAAAGAATCACAAATACAAATATTAGATTTTACTGGCCTCATATTGGTCACACTCAAAATGACAGTTTTTGAAACATAACTCCAAAAATACACATGCAAAATGTCTAATAATTCCTGAAGAAATGCATCTTCGAGAGTTTTCCTGAAAAAAAAACATTTGGTAAGGTTTGCAAAAACAAAATTTGATTTGTTACTCAATTTGACAGTAATGTACTTAGAATCCTGGGATAATGCAAAAAAAGCAATTAAAATGAATTCCAACATAATTCCTAATCCAAACGTGCAAAATGTCTAAAAATGCCTGTGATATTGAATACATGTGAGTTTTACTAGATACAGTTGTTTTTCTATGGTTTGCAAATACAAAAATGAGGTTTTACTCAATATGACTGAATACTGTAACACTCAATATGACAGTTATTTAAACATAACTCCTACACCACACATGAAAAATGGCTAATAATGCCTGAAATAATGCATCTTTGGGAGTTTTACTCGAAACATATGCTTTTTTAAATCTTGCAAGTGCAAAAAGTAGTGTTTTACTCAATGTGACTATAATAGTCTTACAATCCTGAGATAATGCAAAAAAGGAATAAAAATGTATTCAAACATAACTTCTAAACAACACATGCAAAATGGCTAATATTGCCTAGAGATATGTTTTTTGGTTAGTTGTACTCGAAAAATGATCTTTTGTAAGGTTTGCAAAGACACAAGTTAGTTTTTTTATTCAATATAACAGTGTAACTTTCATACTAAACATGAAAGGTTTATAATCATAACTCCAAAACCCATTGTGAAATTTGTCTTAAAAAGCCTTTAATATTTAATTTATGTAAATTTTAGCAGAATCAGGTATTTTGGAAAGAATCACAAATACAAATATTAGATTTTACTGGCCTCATATTGGTCACACTCAAAATGACAGTTTTTAAAACATAACTCCAAAAATACACATGCAAAATGTCAAATAATTCCTGAAGAAATGCATCTTCGAGAGTTTTCCTGGAAAAAAAAACATTTGGTAAGGTTTGCAAAAACAAAATTTGATTTGTTACTCAATTTGACGGTAATGTACTTAGAATCCTGAGATAATGCGAAAAAAGCAATAAAAATGTATTCCAACATAATTCCTAATCCAAACGTGCAAAATGTCTAAAAATGCCTGTGATATTGAATACATGTGAGTTTTACTAGATACAGTTGTTTTTCTATGGTTTGCAAATACAAAAATGAGGTTTTACTCAATATGACTGTATACTGTAACACTCACTATGACAGTTATTTAAACATAACTCCTACACCACACATGAAAAATGGCTAATAATGCCTGAAATAATGCATCTTTGGGAGTTTTACTCAAAACATATGCTTTTTTAAATCTTGCAAATGCAAAAAGTAGTTTTTTACTCAATATGACTATAATAGTCTTACAATCCTGAGATAATGCGAAAAAAGCAATAAAAATGTATTCAAACATATCTTCTAAACAACACATGCAAAATGGCTAATAATAGCTAGAGATATGTTTTTTTGTTAGTTGTACTAGAAAAATGATCTTTTGTAAGGTTTGCAAAGACACAACTTAGTTTTTTTATTCAATATAACAGTGTAACTGTCATACTAAATATGAAAGGTTTATAATCATAACTCCAAAACCAAATATGAAATTTGTCTTAAAAAGCCTTTAATATTGAATTTATGTAAGTTTTACCAGAATCAGGTATTTTGGAAAGAATCGCAAATACAAATATTAGATTTTACTGGCCTCATATTGGTCACACTCAAAATGACAGTTTTTGAAGCATAACTCCAAAAATACACATGCAAAATGTCTAATGATGCCTTAAAAAATGCATCTTCAAGAGTTTTCCTGAAAAAAAAAAACATTTGGTAAGGTTTGCAAAAACAAAATTTGATTTGATACTCAATTTGACAGTAATGTACTTAGAATCCTGAGATAATGCGAAAAAAGCAATAAAAATGTATTCAAACATAATTCCTAATCCAAACCTGCAAAATGTCTAAAAATGCCTGTGATATTGAATACATGTGAGTTTTACTAGATACAGTTGTTTTTCAATGGTTTGCAAATACAAATAGAGGTTTTACTCAATATGACTGTATACTGTCACACTCAATATGACAGTTATTTAAACTTAACTCCTACACCACACATGAAAAATGGCTAATAATGCCTGAAATAATGCATCTTTGGGAGTTTTACTCGAAACATATGCTTTTTTAAATCTTGCAAATGCAAAAAGTAGTTTTTTACTCAATATGACTATAATAGTCTTAGAATCCTGAGATAATGCGAAAAAAGCAATAAAAATGTATTCAAACATAACTTCTAAACAACACATGCAAAATGGCTAATAATGCCTAGAGATATGTTTTTTTGTTAGTTGTACTAGAAAAATGATCTTTTGTAAGGTTTGCAAAGACACAAGTTAGTTTTTTTATTCAATATAACAGTGTAACTGTCATACTAAATATGAAAGGTTTATAATCATAACTCCAAAACCAAATATGAAATTTGTCTTTAAGAGCCTTTAATATTGAATTTATGTAAGTTTTACCAGAATCAGGTATTTTGGAAAGAATCACAAATACAAATATTAGATTTTACTGGCCTCATATTGGTCACACTCAAAATGACAGTTTTTGAAACATAACTCCAAAAATACACATGCAAAATGTCTAATAATGCCTGAAGAAATGCATCTTCGAGAGTTTTCCTGAAAAAAAAACATTTGGTAAGGTTTGCAAAAACAAAATTTGATTCGTTACTAAATTTGACAGTAATGTACTTAGAATCCTGAGATAATGCGAAAAAAACAATAAAAATGTATTCCAACATAACTTCTAAACAACACATGCAAAATGGCTAATAATGCCTAGAGATATGTTTTTTTGTTAGTTGTACTAGAACAATGATCTTTTGTAAGGTTTGCAAAGACACAAGTTAATTTTTTTATTCAATATAACAGTGTAACTGTCATACTAAATATGAAAGGTTTATAATGATAACTCCAAAACCAAATATGACATTTGTCTTAAAAAGCCTTTAATATTGAATTTATGTAAGTTTTAGCACAATCAGGTATTTTGGAAAGAATCACAAATACAAATATTAGATTTTACTGGCCTCATATTGGTCACACTCAAAATGACAGTTTTTGAAACATAACTCCAAAAATACACATGCAAAATGTCTAATAATGCCTGAAGAAATGCATCTTCGAGAGTTTTCCTGAAAAAAAAAGACATTTGGTAAGGTTTGCAAAAACAAAATTTGATTTGTTGTTCAATTTGACTGTAATGTACTTAGAATCCTGAGATAATGCGAAAAAAGCAATAAAAATGTATTCAAACATAATTCCTAATCCAAACCTGCAAAAAGTCTAAAAATGCCTGTGATATTGAATACATGTGAGTTTTACTAGATACAGTTGTTTTTCAATGGTTTGCAAATACAAAAATGAGGTTTCACTCAATATGACTGTATACTGTAACACTCAATATGACAGTTATTTAAACATAACTCCTACACCACACATGAAAAATGGCTAATAATGCATGAAATAATCGATCTTTGGGAGTTTTACTCGAAACATATGCTTTTTTAAATCTTGCAAATGCAAAAAGTAGTTTTTTACTCAATATGACTATAATAGTCTTAGAATCCTGAGATAATGCGAAAAAAGCAATAAAAATGTATTCAAACATAACTTCTAAACAACACATGCAAAATGGCTAATAATGCCTAGAGATATGTTTTTTTGTTAGTTGTACTAGAAAAATGATCTTTTGTAAGGTTTGCAAAGACACAAGTTAGTTTTTTTATTCAATATAACAGTGTAACTGTCATACTAAATATGAAAGGTTTATAATCATAACTCCAAAACCAAATATGAAATTTGTCTTAAAAAGCCTTTAATATTGAATTTATGTGATTTTTAGCAGAATCAGGTATTTTGGAAAGAATCACAAATAGAAATATTAGATTTTACTGGCCTCATATTGGTCACACTCAAAATGACAGTTTTTGAAACATAACTCCAAAAATACATATGCAAAATGTCTAATAATGCCTGAAGAAATGCATCTTCGAGAGTTTTCCTGAAAAAAAAGACATTTGGTAAGGTTTGCAAAAACAGAATTTGATTTGTTACTCAATTTGACAGTAATGTACTTAGAATCCTGAGATAATGCGAAAAAAGCAATAAAAATGTATTCAAACATAATTCCTAATCCAAACGTGCAAAATGTCTAAAAAGGCCTGTGATATTGAATACATGTGAGTTTTACTAGATACAGTTGTTTTTCAATGGTTTGCAAATACAAAAATGAGGTTTTACTCAATATGACTGTATACTGTAACACTCAATATGACAGTTATTTAAACATAACTCCTACACCACACATGAAAAATGGCTAATAATGCCTGAAATAATGCATCTTTGGGAGTTTTACTCGAAACATATGCTTTTTTAAATCTTGCAAATGCAAAAAGTAGTTTTTTACTCAATATGACTATAATAGTCTTAGAATCCTGAGATAATGCGAAAAAAGCAATAAAAATGTATTCACACATAACTTCTAAACAACACATGCAAAATGGCTAATAATGCCTAGAGATATGTTTTTTGTTAGTTGTACTAGAAAAATGATCTTTTGTAAGGTTTGCAAAGACACAAGTTAATTTTTTTATTCAATATAACAGTGTAACTGTCATACTAAATATGAAAGGTTTATAATGATAACTCCAAAACAGAATATGACATTTGTCTTAAAAAGCCTTTAATATTGAATTTATGTAAGTTTTAGCAGAATCAGGTATTTTGGAAAGAATCACAAATACAAATATTAGATTTTACTGGCCTCATATTGGTCACACTCAAAATGACAGTTTTTGAAACATAACTCCAAAAATACACATGCAAAATGTCTAATAATGCCTGAAGAAATGCATCTTCGAGAGTTTTCCTGAAAAAAAAGACATTTGGTAAGGTTTGCAAAAACAAAATTTGATGTGTTACTCAATTTGACAGTAATGTACTTAGAATCCTGAGAAAATGCGAAAAAAGCAATAAAAATGTATTCAAACATAATTCCTAATCCAAACCTGCAAAATGTCTAAAAATGCCTGTGATATTGAATACATGTGAGTTTTACTAGATACAGTTGTTTTTCTATGGTTTGCAAATACAAAAATGAGGTTTTACTCAATATGACTGTATACTGTAACACTCAATATGACAGTTATTTAAACATAACTCCTACACCACACATGAAAAATGGCTAATAATGCCTGAAATAATGCATCTTTGGGAGTTTTACTCGAAACATATGCTTTTTTAAATCTTGCAAATGCAAAAAGTAGTTTTTTACTCAATATGACTATAATAGTCTTAGAATCCTGAGATAATGCGAAAAAAGCAATAAAAAATGTATTCACACAACTTCTAAACAACACATGCAAAATGGCTAATAATGCCTAGAGATATGTTTTTTTGTTAGTTGTACTAGAAAAATTATCTTTTGTAAGGTTTGCAAAGACACAAGTTAATTTTTGTATTCAATATAACAGTGTAACTGTCATACTAAATATGAAAGGTTTATAATGATAACTCCAAAACCAAATATGACATTTGTCTTGAAAAGCCTTTAATATTGAATTTATGTAAGTTTTAGCAGAATCAGGTATTTTGGAAAGAATCACAAATACAAATATTAGATTTTACTGGCCTCATATTGGTCACATTCAAAATGACAGTTTTTGAAACATAACTCCAAAAATACACATTCAAAATGTCTAATAATGCCTGAAGAAATGCATCTTGGAGAGTTTTCCTGAAAAAAAAAACATTTGGTAAGGTTTGCAAAAACAACATTTGATTTGTTACTCAATTTGACAGTAATGTACTTAGAATCCTGAGATAATGCGAAAAAAGCAATAAAAATGTATTCAAACATAATTCCTTATCCAAACCTGCAAAATGTCTAAAAATGCCTGTGATATTGAATACATGTGCGTTTTACTAGATACAGTTGTTTTTCTATGGTTTGCAAATACAAAAATGAGGTTTTACTCAATATGACTGTATACTGTAACACTCAATATGACAGTTATTTAAACATAACTCCTACACCACACATGAAAAATGGCTAATAATGCCTGAAATAATGCATCTTTGGGAGTTTTACTCGAAACATATGCTTTTTTAAATCTTGCAAATGCAAAAAGTAGTTTTTTACTCAATATGACTATAATAGTCTTAGAATCCTGAGATAATGCGAAAAAAGCAATAAAAATGTATTCACACAACTTCTAAACAACACATGCAAAATGGCTAATAATTCCTAGAGATATGTTTTTTTGTTAGTTGTACTAGAAAAATGATCTTTTGTAAGGTTTGCAAAGACACAAGTTAGTTTTTTTATTCAATATAATAGTGTAACTGTCATACTAAATATGAAAGGTTTATAATCATAACTCCAAAACCAAATATGAAATTTGTCTTAAAAAGCCTTTAATATTGAATTTATGTGATTTTTAGCAGAATCAGGTATTTTGGAAAGAATCACAAATAGAAATATTAGATTTTACTGGCCTCATATTGGTCACACTCAAAATGACAGTTTTTGAAACATAACTCCAAAAATACATATGCAAAATGTCTAATAATGCCTGAAGAAATGCATCTTCGAGAGTTTTCCTGAAAAAAAAGACATTTGGTAAGGTTTGCAAAAACAAAATTTGATTTGTTACTCAATTTGACAGTAATGTACTTAGAATCCTGAGATAATGCGAAAAAAGCAATAAAAATGTATTCAAACATAATTCCTAATCCAAACGTGCAAAATGTCTAAAAAGGCCTGTGATATTGAATACATGTGAGTTTTACTAGATACAGTTGTTTTTCTATGGTTTGCAAATACAAAAATGAGGTTTTACTCAATATGACTGTATACTGTAACACTCAATATGACAGTTATTTAAACATAACTCCTACACCACACATGAAAAATGGCTAATAATGCCTGAAATAATGCATCTTTGGGAGTTTTACTCGAAACATATGCTTTTTTAAATCTTGCAAATGCAAAAAGTAGTTTTTTACTCAATATGACTATAATAGTCTTAGAATCCTGAGATAATGCGAAAAAAGCAATAAAAATGTATTCAAACATAACTTCTAAACAACACATGCAAAATGGCTAATAATGCCTAGAAATATGTTTTTTGGTTAGTTGTACTAGAAAAATGATCTTTTATAAGGTTTGCAAAGACACAAGTTAGTTTTTTTATTCAATATAACAGTGTAACTGTCATACTAAATATGAAAGGTTTATAATCATAACTCCAAAACCAAATATGAAATTTGTCTTAAAAAGCCTTTATTATTGAATTTATGTGAGTTTTAGCAGAATCAGGTATTTTGGAAAGAATCACAAATACAAATATTAGATTTTACTGGCCTCATATTGGTCACACTCAAAAGGACAGTTTTTGAAACATAGCTCCAAAAATACACATGCAAAATGTCTAATAATGCCTGAAGAAATGCATCTTCGAGAGTTTTCCAGAAAAAAACATTTGGTAAGGTTTGCAAAAACAAAATTTGATTTGTTACTCAATTTGACAGTAATGTACTTAGAATCCTGAGAAAATGCGAAAAAAGCAATAAAAATGTATTCAAACATAATTCCTAATCCAAACCTGCAAAATGTCTAAAAATGCCTGTGATATTGAATACATGTGAGTTTTACTAGATACAGTTGTTTTTCTATGGTTTGCAAATACAAAAATGAGGTTTTACTCAATATGACTGTATACTGTAACACTCAATATGACAGTTATTTAAACATAACTCCTACACCACACATGAAAAATGGCTAATAATGCCTGAAATAATGCATCTTTGGGAGTTTTACCCGAAACATATGCTTTTTTAAATCTTGCAAATGCAAAAAGTAGTTTTTTACTCAATATGACTATAATAGTCTTAGAATCCTGAGATAATGCGAAAAAAGCAATAAAAAATGTATTCACACAACTTCTAAACAACACATGCAAAATGGCTAATAATGCCTAGAGATATGTTTTTTTGTTAGTTGTACTAGAAAAATTATCTTTTGTAAGGTTTGCAAAGACACAAGTTAATTTTTTTATTCAATATAACAGTGTAACTGTCATACTAAATATGAAAGGTTTATAATGATAACTCCAAAACCAAATATGACATTTGTCTTGAAAAGCCTTTAATATTGAATTTATGTAAGTTATAGCAGAATCAGATATTTTGGAAAGAATCACAAATACAAATATTAGATTTTACTGGCCTCATATTGGTCACATTCAAAATGACAGTTTTTGAAACATAACTCCAAAAATACACATTCAAAATGTCTAATAATGCCTGAAGAAATGCATCTTGGAGAGTTTTCCTGAAAAAAAAAACATTTGGTAAGGTTTGCAAAAACAACATTTGATTTGTTACTCAATTTGACAGTAATGTACTTAGAATCCTGAGATAATGCGAAAAAAGCAATAAAAATGTATTCAAACATAATTCCTTATCCAAACCTGCAAAATGTCTAAAAATGCCTGTGATATTGAATACATGTGAGTTTTACTAGATACAGTTGTTTTTCTATGGTTTGCAAATACAAAAATGAGGTTTTACTCAATATGACTGTATACTGTAACACTCAATATGACAGTTATTTAAACATAACTCCTACACCACTCATGAAAAATGGCTAATAATGCCTGAAATAATGCATCTTTGGGAGTTTTACTCGAAACATATGCTTTTTTAAATCTTGCAAATGCAAAAAGTAGTTTTTTACTCAATATGACTATAATAGTCTTAGAATCCTGAGATAATGCGAAAAAAGCAATAAAAATGTATTCACACAACTTCTAAACAACACATGCAAAATGGCTAATAATTCCTAGAGATATGTTTTTTTGTTAGTTGTACTAGAAAAATGATCTTTTGTAAGGTTTGCAAAGACACAAGTTAGTTTTTTTATTCAATATAACAGTGTAACTGTCATACTAAATATGAAAGGTTTATAATCATAACTCCAAAACCAAATATGAAATGTGTCTTAAAAAGCCTTTAATATTGAATTTATGTGATTTTTAGCAGAATCAGGTATTTTGGAAAGAATCACAAATACAAATATTAGATTTTACTGGCCTCATATTGGTCACACTCAAAATGACAGTTTTTGAAACATAACTCCAAAAATACATATGCAAAATGTTTAATAATGCCTGAAGAAATGCATCTTCGAGAGTTTTCCTGAAAAAAAAAGATATTTGGTAAAGTTTGCAAAAACAAAATTTGATTTGTTACTCAATTTGACAGAAATGTACTTAGAATCCTGAGATAATGCGAAAAAAGCAATAAAAATGTATTCAAACATAATTCCTAATCCAAACGTGCAAAATGTCTAAAAAGGCCTGTGATATTGAATACATGTGAGTTTTACTAGATACAGTTGTTTTTCAATGGTTTGCAAATACAAAAATGAGGTTTTACTCAATATGACTGTATACTGTAACACTCAATATGACAGTTATTTAAACATAACTCCTACACCACACATGAAAAATGGCTAATAATGCCTGAAATAATGCATCTTTGGGAGTTTTACTCGAAACATATGCTTTTTTAAATCTTGCAAATGCAAAAAGTAGTTTTTTACTCAATATGACTATAATAGTCTTAGAATCCTGAGATAATGCGAAAAAAGCAATAAAAATGTATTCAAACATAACTTCTAAACAACACATGCAAAATGGCTAATAATGCCTAGAGATATGTTTTTTGGTTAGTTGTACTAGAAAAATGATCTTTTATAAGGTTTGCAAAGACACAAGTTAGTTTTTTTATTCAATATAACAGTGTAACTGTCATACTAAATATGAAAGGTTTATAATCATAACTCCAAAATCAAATATGAAATGTGTCTTAAAAAGCCTTTATTATTGAATTTATGTGAGTTTTAGCAGAATCAGGTATTTTGGAAAGAATCACAAATACAAATATTAGATTTTACTGGCCTCATATTGGTCACACTCAAAATGACAGTTTTTGAAACATAACTCCAAAAATACATATGCAAAATGTCTAATAATGCCTGAATAAATGCATCTTCGAGAGTTTTCCAGAAAAAAAAACATTTGGTAAGGTTTGCAAAAACAAAATTTGATTTGTTACTCAATTTGACAGTAATGTACTTAGAATCCTGAGATAATGCGAAAAAAGCAATAAAAATGTATTCAAACATAATTCCTAATCCAAACGTGCAAAATGTCTAAAAATGCCTGTGATATTGAATACATGTGAGTTTTACTAGATACAGTTGTTTTTCAATGGTTTGCAAATACAAAAATGAGGTTTTACTCAATATGACTGTATACTGTAACACTCAATATGACAGTTATTTAAACATAACTCCTACACCACTCATGAAAAATGGCTAATAATGCCTGAAATAATGCATCTTTGGGAGTTTTACTCGAAACATATGCTTTTTTAAATCTTGCAAATGCAAAAAGTAGTTTTTTACTCAATATGACTATAATAGTCTTAGAATCCTGAGATAATGCGAAAAAAGCAATAAAAATGTATTCAAACATAACTTCTAAACAACACATGCAAAATGGCTAATAATTCCTAGAGATATGTTTTTTTGTTAGTTGTACTAGAAAAATGATCTTTTGTAAGGTTTGCAAAGACACAAGTTAGTTTTTTTATTCAATATAACAGTGTAACTGTCATACTAAATATGAAAGGTTTATAATGATAACTCCAAAACCAAATATGAAATGTGTCTTAAAAAGCCTTTAATATTGAATTTATGTGATTTTTAGCAGAATCAGGTATTTTGGAAAGAATCACAAATACAAATATTAGATTTTACTGGCCTCATATTGGTCACACTCAAAATGACAGTTTTTGAAACATAACTCCAAAAATACATATGCAAAATGTCTAATAATGCCTGAAGAAATGCATCTTCGAGAGTTTTCCTGAAAAAAAAGACATTTGGTAAAGTTTGCAAAAACAAAATTTGATTTGTTACTCAATTTGACAGAAATGTACTTAGAATCCTGAGATAATGCGAAAAAAGCAATAAAAATGTATTCAAACATAATTCCTAATCCAAACGTGCAAAATGTCTAAAAAGGCCTGTGATATTGAATACATGTGAGTTTTACTAGATACAGTTGTTTTTCAATGGTTTGCAAATACAAAAATGAGGTTTTACTCAATATGACTGTATACTGTAACACTCAATATGACAGTTATTTAAACATAACTCCTACACCACACATGAAAAATGGCTAATAATGCCTGAAATAATGCATCTTTGGGAGTTTTACTCGAAACATATGCGTTTTTAAATCTTGCAAATGCAAAAAGTAGTTTTTTACTCAATATGACTATAATAGTCTTAGAATCCTGAGATAATGCGAAAAAAGCAATAAAAATGTATTCAAACATAACTTCTAAACAACACATGCAAAATGGCTAATAATGCCTAGAGATATGTTTTTTGGTTAGTTGTACTAGAAAAATGATCTTTTATAAGGTTTGCAAAGACACAAGTTAGTTTTTTTATTCAATATAACAGTGTAACTGTCATACTAAATATGAAAGGTTTATAATCATAACTCCAAAACCAAATATGAAATGTGTCTTAAAAAGCCTTTATTATTGAATTTATGTGAGTTTTAGCAGAATCAGGTATTTTGGAAAGAATCACAAATACAAATATTAGATTTTACTGGCCTCATATTGGTCACACTCAAAATGACAGTTTTTGAAACATAACTCCAAAAATACATATGCAAAATGTCTAATAATGCCTGAATAAATGCATCTTCGAGAGTTTTCCAGAAAAAAAAACATTTGGTAAGGTTTGCAAAAACAAAATTTGATTCGTTACTCAATTTGACAGTAATGTACTTAGAATCCTGAGATAATGCGAAAAAAGCAATAAAAATGTATTCAAACATAATTCCTAATCCAAACGTGCAAAATGTCTAAAAATGCCTGTGATATTGAATACATGTGAGTTTTACTAGATACAGTTGTTTTTCAATGGTTTGCAAATACAAAAATGAGGTTTTACTCAATATGACTGTATACTGTAACACTCAATATGACAGTTATTTAAACATAACTCCTACACCACACATGAAAAATGGCTAATAATGCCTGAAATAATGCATCTTTGGGAGTTTTACTCGAAACATATGCTTTTTTAAATCTTGCAAATGCAAAAAGTAGTTTTTTACTCAATATGACTATAATAGTTTTAGAATCCTGAGATAATGCGAAAAAAGCAATAAAAATGTATTCAAACATAACTTCTAAACAACACATGCAAAATGGCTAATAATGCCTAGAGATATGTTTTTTGGTTAGTTGTACTAGAAAAATGATCTTTTATAAGGTTTGCAAAGACACAAATTAGTTTTTTTATTCAATATAACAGTGTAACTGTCATACTAAATATGAAAGGTTTATAATCATAACTCCAAAACCATATATGAAATTTGTCTTAAAAAGCCTTTAATATTGAATCTATGTGAGTTTTAGCAGAATCAGGTATTTTGGAAAGAATCACAAATACAAATATTAGATTTTACTGGCCTCATATTGGTCACACTCAAAATGACAGTTTTTGAAATATAACTCCAAAAATACACATGCAAAATGTCTAATAATGCCTGAAGAAATGCATATTCGAGAGTTTTCCTAAAAAAAAACATTTGGTAAGGTTTGCAAAATCAAAATTTGATTTGTTACTCAATTTGACAGTAATGTACTTAGAATCCTGAGATAATGCGAAAAAAGCAATAAAAATGTATTCAAACATAATTCCTTATCCAAACCTGCAAAATGTCTAAAAAGGCCTGTGATATTGAATACATGTGAGTTTTACTAGATACAGTTGTTTTTCAATGGTTTGCAAATACAAAAATGAGGTTTTACTCAATATGACTGTATACTGTAACACTCAATATGACAGTTATTTAAACATAACTCCTACACCACACATGAAAAATGGCTAATAATGCCTGAAATAATGCATCTTTGGGAGTTTTACTCGAAACATATGCTTTTTTAAATCTTGCAAATGCAAAAAGTAGTTTTTTACTCAATATGACTATAATAGTCTTAGAATCCTGAGATAATGCGAAAAAAGCAATAAAAATGTATTCAAACATAACTTCTAAACAACACATGCAAAATGGCTAATAATGCCTAGAGATATGTTTTTTGGTTAGTTGTACTAGAAAAATGATCTTTTATAAGGTTTGCAAAGACACAAGTTAGTTTTTTTATTCAATATAACAGTGTAACTGTCATACTAAATATGAAAGGTTTATAATCATAACTCCAAAATCAAATATGAAATGTGTCTTAAAAAGCCTTTATTATTGAATTTATGTGAGTTTTAGCAGAATCAGGTATTTTGGAAAGAATCACAAATACAAATATTAGATTTTACTGGCCTCATATTGGTCACACTCAAAATGACAGTTTTTGAAACATAACTCCAAAAATACATATGCAAAATGTCTAATAATGCCTGAATAAATGCATCTTCGAGAGTTTTCCAGAAAAAAAAACATTTGGTAAGGTTTGCAAAAACAAAATTTGATTTGTTACTCAATTTGACAGTAATGTACTTAGAATCCTGAGATAATGCGAAAAAAGCAATAAAAATGTATTCAAACATAATTCCTAATCCAAACGTGCAAAATGTCTAAAAATGCCTGTGATATTGAATACATGTGAGTTTTACTAGATACAGTTGTTTTTCAATGGTTTGCAAATACAAAAATGAGGTTTTACTCAATATGACTGTATACTGTAACACTCAATATGACAGTTATTTAAACATAACTCCTACACCACTCATGAAAAATGGCTAATAATGCCTGAAATAATGCATCTTTGGGAGTTTTACTCGAAACATATGCTTTTTTAAATCTTGCAAATGCAAAAAGTAGTTTTTTACTCAATATGACTATAATAGTCTTAGAATCCTGAGATAATGCGAAAAAAGCAATAAAAATGTATTCAAACATAACTTCTAAACAACACATGCAAAATGGCTAATAATTCCTAGAGATATGTTTTTTTGTTAGTTGTACTAGAAAAATGATCTTTTGTAAGGTTTGCAAAGACACAAGTTAGTTTTTTTATTCAATATAACAGTGTAACTGTCATACTAAATATGAAAGGTTTATAATGATAACTCCAAAACCAAATATGAAATGTGTCTTAAAAAGCCTTTAATATTGAATTTATGTGATTTTTAGCAGAATCAGGTATTTTGGAAAGAATCACAAATACAAATATTAGATTTTACTGGCCTCATATTGGTCACACTCAAAATGACAGTTTTTGAAACATAACTCCAAAAATACATATGCAAAATGTCTAATAATGCCTGAAGAAATGCATCTTCGAGAGTTTTCCTGAAAAAAAAGACATTTGGTAAAGTTTGCAAAAACAAAATTTGATTTGTTACTCAATTTGACAGAAATGTACTTAGAATCCTGAGATAATGCGAAAAAAGCAATAAAAATGTATTCAAACATAATTCCTAATCCAAACGTGCAAAATGTCTAAAAAGGCCTGTGATATTGAATACATGTGAGTTTTACTAGATACAGTTGTTTTTCAATGGTTTGCAAATACAAAAATGAGGTTTTACTCAATATGACTGTATACTGTAACACTCAATATGACAGTTATTTAAACATAACTCCTACACCACACATGAAAAATGGCTAATAATGCCTGAAATAATGCATCTTTGGGAGTTTTACTCGAAACATATGCGTTTTTAAATCTTGCAAATGCAAAAAGTAGTTTTTTACTCAATATGACTATAATAGTCTTAGAATCCTGAGATAATGCGAAAAAAGCAATAAAAATGTATTCAAACATAACTTCTAAACAACACATGCAAAATGGCTAATAATGCCTAGAGATATGTTTTTTGGTTAGTTGTACTAGAAAAATGATCTTTTATAAGGTTTGCAAAGACACAAGTTAGTTTTTTTATTCAATATAACAGTGTAACTGTCATACTAAATATGAAAGGTTTATAATCATAACTCCAAAACCAAATATGAAATGTGTCTTAAAAAGCCTTTATTATTGAATTTATGTGAGTTTTAGCAGAATCAGGTATTTTGGAAAGAATCACAAATACAAATATTAGATTTTACTGGCCTCATATTGGTCACACTCAAAATGACAGTTTTTGAAACATAACTCCAAAAATACATATGCAAAATGTCTAATAATGCCTGAATAAATGCATCTTCGAGAGTTTTCCAGAAAAAAAAACATTTGGTAAGGTTTGCAAAAACAAAATTTGATTCGTTACTCAATTTGACAGTAATGTACTTAGAATCCTGAGATAATGCGAAAAAAGCAATAAAAATGTATTCAAACATAATTCCTAATCCAAACGTGCAAAATGTCTAAAAATGCCTGTGATATTGAATACATGTGAGTTTTACTAGATACAGTTGTTTTTCAATGGTTTGCAAATACAAAAATGAGGTTTTACTCAATATGACTGTATACTGTAACACTCAATATGACAGTTATTTAAACATAACTCCTACACCACACATGAAAAATGGCTAATAATGCCTGAAATAATGCATCTTTGGGAGTTTTACTCGAAACATATGCTTTTTTAAATCTTGCAAATGCAAAAAGTAGTTTTTTACTCAATATGACTATAATAGTTTTAGAATCCTGAGATAATGCGAAAAAAGCAATAAAAATGTATTCAAACATAACTTCTAAACAACACATGCAAAATGGCTAATAATGCCTAGAGATATGTTTTTTGGTTAGTTGTACTAGAAAAATGATCTTTTATAAGGTTTGCAAAGACACAAATTAGTTTTTTTATTCAATATAACAGTGTAACTGTCATACTAAATATGAAAGGTTTATAATCATAACTCCAAAACCATATATGAAATTTGTCTTAAAAAGCCTTTAATATTGAATCTATGTGAGTTTTAGCAGAATCAGGTATTTTGGAAAGAATCACAAATACAAATATTAGATTTTACTGGCCTCATATTGGTCACACTCAAAATGACAGTTTTTGAAATATAACTCCAAAAATACACATGCAAAATGTCTAATAATGCCTGAAGAAATGCATATTCGAGAGTTTTCCTAAAAAAAAACATTTGGTAAGGTTTGCAAAATCAAAATTTGATTTGTTACTCAATTTGACAGTAATGTACTTAGAATCCTGAGATAATGCGAAAAAAGCAATAAAAATGTATTCAAACATAATTCCTTATCCAAACCTGCAAAATGTCTAAAAATGCCTGTGATATTGAATACATGTGCGTTTTACTAGATACAGTTGTTTTTCTATGGTTTGCAAATACAAAAATGAGGTTTTACTCAATATGACTGTATACTGTAACACTCAATATGACAGTTATTTAAACATAACTCCTACACCACACATGAAAAATGGCTAATAATGCCTGAAATAATGCATCTTTGGGAGTTTTACTCGAAACATATGCTTTTTTAAATATTGCAAATGCAAAAAGTAGTGTTTTACTCAATATGACTATAATAGTCTTAGAATCCTGAGATAATGCGAAAAAAGCAATAAAAATGTATTCACACAACTTCTAAACAACACATGCAAAATGGCTAATAATTCCTAGAGATATGTTTTTTTGTTAGTTGTACTAGAAAAATGATCTTTTGTAAGGTTTGCAAAGACACAAGTTAGTTTTTTTATTCAATATAACAGTGTAACTGTCATACTAAATATGAAAGGTTTATAATCATAACTCCAAAACCAAATATGAAATTTGTCTTAAAAAGCCTTTAATATTGAATTTATGTGATTTTTAGCAGAATCAGGTATTTTGGAAAGAATCACAAATACAAATATTAGATTTTACTGGCCTCATATTGGTCACACTCAAAATGACAGTTTTTGAAACATAACTCCAAAAATACATATGCAAAATGTCTAATAATGCCTGAAGAAATGCATCTTCGAGAGTTTTCCTGAAAAAAAAGACATTTGGTAAGGTTTGCAAAAACAAAATTTGATTTGTTACTCAATTTGACAGTAATGTACTTAGAATCCTGAGAAAATGCGAAAAAAGCAATAAAAATGTATTCAAACATAATTCCTAATCCAAACCTGCAAAATGTCTAAAAATGCCTGTGATATTGAATACATGTGAGTTTTACTAGATACAGTTGTTTTTCTATGGTTTGCAAATACAAAAATGAGGTTTTACTCAATATGACTGTATACTGTAACACTCAATATGACAGTTATTTAAACATAACTCCTACACCACACATGAAAAATGGCTAATAATGCCTGAAATAATGCATCTTTGGGAGTTTTACTCAAAACATATGCTTTTTTAAATCTTGCAAATGCAAAAAGTAGTTTTTTACTCAATATGACTATAATAGTCTTAGAATCCTGAGATAATGCGAAAAAAGCAATAAAAAATGTATTCACACAACTTCTAAACAACACATGCAAAATGGCTAATAATGCCTAGAGATATGTTTTTTTGTTAGTTGTACTAGAAAAATTATCTTTTGTAAGGTTTGCAAAGACACAAGTTAATTTTTTTATTCAATATAACAGTGTAACTGTCATACTAAATATGAAAGGTTTATAATGATAACTCCAAAACCAAATATGACATTTGTCTTGAAAAGCCTTTAATATTGAATTTATGTAAGTTTTAGCAGAATCAGGTATTTTGGAAATAATCACAAATACAAATATTAGATTTTACTGGCCTCATATTGGTCACATTCAAAATGACAGTTTTTGAAACATAACTCCAAAAATACACATTCAAAATGTCTAATAATGCCTGAAGAAATGCATCTTGGAGAGTTTTCCTGAAAAAAAAAACATTTGGTAAGGTTTGCAAAAACAACATTTGATTTGTTACTCAATTTGACAGTAATGTACTTAGAATCCTGAGATAATGCGAAAAAAGCAATAAAAATGTATTCAAACATAATTCCTTATCCAAACCTGCAAAATGTCTAAAAATGCCTGTGATATTGAATACATGTGCGTTTTACTAGATACAGTTGTTTTTCTATGGTTTGCAAATACAAAAATGAGGTTTTACTCAATATGACTGTATACTGTAACACTCAATATGACAGTTATTTAAACATAACTCCTACACCACACATGAAAAATGGCTAATAATGCCTGAAATAATGCATCTTTGGGAGTTTTACTCGAAACATATGCTTTTTTAAATCTTGCAAATGCAAAAAGTAGTTTTTTACTCAATATGACTATAATAGTCTTAGAATCCTGAGATAATGCGAAAAAAGCAATAAAAATGTATTCACACAACTTCTAAACAACACATGCAAAATGGCTAATAATTCCTAGAGATATGTTTTTTTGTTAGTTGTACTAGAAAAATTATCTTTTGTAAGGTTTGCAAAGACACAAGTTAGTTTTTTTATTCAATATAATAGTGTAACTGTCATACTAAATATGAAAGGTTTATAATCATAACTCCAAAACCAAATATGAAATTTGTCTTAAAAAGCCTTTAATATTGAATTTATGTGATTTTTAGCAGAATCAGGTATTTTGGAAAGAATCACAAATAGAAATATTAGATTTTACTGGCCTCATATTGGTCACACTCAAAATGACAGTTTTTGAAACATAACTCCAAAAATACATATGCAAAATGTCTAATAATGCCTGAAGAAATGCATCTTCGAGAGTTTTCCTGAAAAAAAAGACATTTGGTAAGGTTTGCAAAAACAAAATTTGATTTGTTACTCAATTTGACAGTAATGTACTTAGAATCCTGAGATAATGCGAAAAAAGCAATAAAAATGTATTCAAACATAATTCCTAATCCAAACGTGCAAAATGTCTAAAAAGGCCTGTGATATTGAATACATGTGAGTTTTACTAGATACAGTTGTTTTTCAATGGTTTGCAAATACAAAAATGAGGTTTTACTCAATATGACTGTATACTGTAACACTCAATATGACAGTTATTTAAACATAACTCCTACACCACACATGAAAAATGGCTAATAATGCCTGAAATAATGCATCTTTGGGAGTTTTACTCGAAACATATGCTTTTTTAAATCTTGCAAATGCAAAAAGTAGTTTTTTACTCAATATGACTATAATAGTCTTAGAATCCTGAGATAATGCGAAAAAAGCAATAAAAATGTATTCAAACATAACTTCTAAACAACACATGCAAAATGGCTAATAATGCCTAGAGATATGTTTTTTGGTTAGTTGTACTAGAAAAATGATCTTTTATAAGGTTTGCAAAGACACAAGTTAGTTTTTTTATTCAATATAACAGTGTAACTGTCATACTAAATATGAAAGGTTTATAATCATAACTCCAAAACCAAATATGAAATTTGTCTTAAAAAGCCTTTATTATTGAATTTATGTGAGTTTTAGCAGAATCAGGTATTTTGGAAAGAATCACAAATACAAATATTAGATTTTACTGGCCTCATATTGGTCACACTCAAAAGGACAGTTTTTGAAACATAGCTCCAAAAATACACATGCAAAATGTCTAATAATGCCTGAAGAAATGCATCTTCGAGAGTTTTCCAGAAAAAAACATTTGGTAAGGTTTGCAAAAACAAAATTTGATTTGTTACTCAATTTGACAGTAATGTACTTAGAATCCTGAGAAAATGCGAAAAAAGCAATAAAAATGTATTCAAACATAATTCCTACTCCAAACCTGCAAAATGTCTAAAAATGCCTGTGATATTGAATACATGTGAGTTTTACTAGATACAGTTGTTTTTCTATGGTTTGCAAATACAAAAATGAGGTTTTACTCAATATGACTGTATACTGTAACACTCAATATGACAGTTATTTAAACATAACTCCTACACCACACATGAAAAATGGCTAATAATGCCTGAAATAATGCATCTTTGGGAGTTTTACCCGAAACATATGCTTTTTTAAATCTTGCAAATGCAAAAAGTAGTTTTTTACTCAATATGACTATAATAGTCTTAGAATCCTGAGATAATGCGAAAAAAGCAATAAAAAATGTATTCACACAACTTCTAAACAACACATGCAAAATGGCTAATAATGCCTAGAGATATGTTTTTTTGTTAGTTGTACTAGAAAAATTATCTTTTGTAAGGTTTGCAAAGACACAAGTTAATTTTTTTATTCAATATAACAGTGTAACTGTCATACTAAATATGAAAGGTTTATAATGATAACTCCAAAACCAAATATGACATTTGTCTTGAAAAGCCTTTAATATTGAATTTATGTAAGTTATAGCAGAATCAGATATTTTGGAAAGAATCACAAATACAAATATTAGATTTTACTGGCCTCATATTGGTCACATTCAAAATGACAGTTTTTGAAACATAACTCCAAAAATACACATTCAAAATGTCTAATAATGCCTGAAGAAATGCATCTTGGAGAGTTTTCCTGAAAAAAAAAACATTTGGTAAGGTTTGCAAAAACAACATTTGATTTGTTACTCAATTTGACAGTAATGTACTTAGAATCCTGAGATAATGCGAAAAAAGCAATAAAAATGTATTCAAACATAATTCCTTATCCAAACCTGCAAAATGTCTAAAAATGCCTGTGATATTGAATACATGTGCGTTTTACTAGATACAGTTGTTTTTCTATGGTTTGCAAATACAAAAATGACGTTTTACTCAATATGACTGTATACTGTAACACTCAATATGACAGTTATTTAAACATAACTCCTACACCACTCATGAAAAATGGCTAATAATGCCTGAAATAATGCATCTTTGGGAGTTTTACTCGAAACATATGCTTTTTTAAATCTTGCAAATGCAAAAAGTAGTTTTTTACTCAATATGACTATAATAGTCTTAGAATCCTGAGATAATGCGAAAAAAGCAATAAAAATGTATTCACACAACTTCTAAACAACACATGCAAAATGGCTAATAATTCCTACAGATATGTTTTTTTGTTAGTTGTACTAGAAAAATGATCTTTTGTAAGGTTTGCAAAGACACAAGTTAGTTTTTTTATTCAATATAACAGTGTAACTGTCATACTAAATATGAAAGGTTTATAATCATAACTCCAAAACCAAATATGAAATGTGTCTTAAAAAGCCTTTAATATTGAATTTATGTGATTTTTAGCAGAATCAGGTATTTTGGAAAGAATCACAAATACAAATATTAGATTTTACTGGCCTCATATTGGTCACACTCAAAATGACAGTTTTTGAAACATAACTCCAAAAATACATATGCAAAATGTCTAATAATGCCTGAAGAAATGCATCTTCGAGAGTTTTCCTGAAAAAAAAATATATTTGGTAAAGTTTGCAAAAACAAAATTTGATTTGTTACTCAATTTGACAGAAATGTACTTAGAATCCTGAGATAATGCGAAAAAAGCAATAAAAATGTATTCAAACATAATTCCTAATCCAAACGTGCAAAATGTCTAAAAAGGCCTGTGATATTGAATACATGTGAGTTTTACTAGATACAGTTGTTTTTCAATGGTTTGCAAATACAAAAATGAGGTTTTACTCAATATGACTGTATACTGTAACACTCAATATGACAGTTATTTAAACATAACTCCTACACCACACATGAAAAATGGCTAATAATGCCTGAAATAATGCATCTTTGGGAGTTTTACTCGAAACATATGCTTTTTTAAATCTTGCAAATGCAAAAAGTAGTTTTTTACTCAATATGACTATAATAGTCTTAGAATCCTGAGATAATGCGAAAAAAGCAATAAAAATGTATTCAAACATAACTTCTAAACAACACATGCAAAATGGCTAATAATGCCTAGAGATATGTTTTTTGGTTAGTTGTACTAGAAAAATGATCTTTTATAAGGTTTGCAAAGACACAAGTTAGTTTTTTTATTCAATATAACAGTGTAACTGTCATACTAAATATGAAAGGTTTATAATCATAACTCCAAAACCAAATATGAAATTTGTCTTAAAAAGCCTTTATTATTGAATTTATGTGAGTTTTAGCAGAATCAGGTATTTTGGAAAGAATCACAAATACAAATATTAGATTTTACTGGCCTCATATTGGTCACACTCAAAATGACAGTTTTTGAAACATAACTCCAAAAATACATATGCAAAATGTCTAATAATGCCTGAATAAATGCATCTTCGAGAGTTTTCCAGAAAAAAAAACATTTGGTAAGGTTTGCAAAAACAAAATTTGATTTGTTACTCAATTTGACAGTAATGTACTTAGAATCCTGAGATAATGCGAAAAAATGCAATGAAAAATGTATTCAAACATAATTCCTAATCCAAACGTGCAAAATGTCTAAAAATGCCTGTGATATTGAATACATGTGAGTTTTACTAGATACAGTTGTTTTTCAATGGTTTGCAAATACAAAAATGAGGTTTTACTCAATATGACTGTATACTGTAACACTCAATATGACAGTTATTTAAACATAACTCCTACACCACTCATGAAAAATGGCTAATAATGCCTGAAATAATGCATCTTTGGGAGTTTTACTCGAAACATATGCTTTTTTAAATCTTGCAAATGCAAAAAGTAGTTTTTTACTCAATATGACTATAATAGTCTTAGAATCCTGAGATAATGCGAAAAAAGCAATAAAAATGTATTCACACAACTTCTAAACAACACATGCAAAATGGCTAATAATTCCTAGAGATATGTTTTTTTGTTAGTTGTACTAGAAAAATGATCTTTTGTAAGGTTTGCAAAGACACAAGTTAGTTTTTTTATTCAATATAACAGTGTAACTGTCATACTAAATATGAAAGGTTTATAATGATAACTCCAAACCAAATATGAAATGTGTCTTAAAAAGCCTTTAATATTGAATTTATGTGATTTTTAGCAGAATCAGGTATTTTGGAAAGAATCACAAATACAAATATTAGATTTTACTGGCCTCATATTGGTCACACTCAAAATGACAGTTTTTGAAACATAACTCCAAAAATACATATGCAAAATGTCTAATAATGCCTGAAGAAATGCATCTTCGAGAGTTTTCCTGAAAAAAAAGACATTTGGTAAAGTTTGCAAAAAAAAAATTTGATTTGTTACTCAATTTGACAGTAATGTACTTAGAATCCTGAGATAATGCGAAAAAAGCAATAAAAATGTATTCCAACATAATTCCTAATCCAAACGTGCAAAATGTCTAAAAATGCCTGTGATATTGAATACATGTGAGTTTTACTAGATACAGTTGTTTTTCTATGGTTTGCAAATACAAAAATAAGGTTTTACTCAATATGACTGTATACTGTAACACTCAATATGACAGTTATTTAAACATAACTCCTACACCACACATGAAAAATGGCTAATAATGCATGAAATAATGCATCTTGGGAGTTTTACTCGAAACATATGCTTTTTTAAATCTTGCAAATGCAAAAAGTAGTTTTTTACTCAATATGACTATAATAGTCTTAGAATCCTGAGATAATGCGAAAAAAGCAATAAAAATGTATTCAAACATAACTTCTAAAACAACAAATGCAAAATGGCTAATAATGCCTAGAGATATGTTTTTTGTTTAGTTGTACTAGAAAAATGATCTTTTATAAGGTTTGCAAAGACACAAATTAGTTTTTTTATTCAATATAACAGTGTAACTGTCATACTAAATATGAAAGGTTTATAATCATAACTCCAAAACCAAATATGAAATTTGTCTTAAAAAGCCTTTAATATTGAATTTATGTGATTTTTTAGCAGAATCAGGTATTTTGGAAAGAATCACAAATACAAATATTAGATTTTACTGGCCTCATATTGGTCACACTCAAAATGACAGTTTTTGAAACATAACTCCAAAAATACATATGCAAAATGTCTAATAATGCCTGAAGAAATGCATCTTCGAGAGTTTTCCTGAAAAAAAAGACATTTGGTAAGGTTTGCAAAAACAAAATTTGATTTGTTACTCAATTTGACAGTAATGTACTTAGAATCCTGAGATAATGCGAAAAAAGCAATAAAAATGTATTCAAACATAATTCCTAATCCAAACCTGCAAAATGTCTAAAAAGGCCTGTAATATTGAATACATGTGAGTTTTACCAGATACAGTTGTTTTTCAATGGTTTGCAAATACAAAAATGAGGTTTTACTCAATATGACTGTATACTGTAACACTCAATATGACAGTTATTTAAACATAACTCCTACACCACACATGAAAAATGGCTAATAATGCCTGAAATAATGCATCTTTGGGAGTTTTACTCGAAACATATGCTTTTTTAAATCTTGCAAATGCAAAAAGTTGTTTTTTACTCAATATGACTATAATAGTCTTAGAATCCTGAGATAATGCGAAAAAAGCAATAAAAATGTATTCAAACATAACTTCTAAACAACACATGCAAAATGGCTAATAATGCCTAGAGATATGTTTTTTGGTTAGTTGTACTCGAAAAATTATCTTTTATAAGGTTTGCAAAGACACAAGTTAGTTTTTTTATTCAATATAACAGTGTAACTGTCATACTAAATATGAAAGGTTTATAATCATAACTCCAAAACCAAATATGACATTTGTCTTAAAAAGCCTTTAATATTGAATTTATGTAAGTTTTAGCAGAATCAGGTATTTTGGAAAGAATCACAAATACAAATATTAGATTTTACTGGCCTCATATTGATCACACTCAAAATGACAGTTTTTGAAACATAACTCCAAAAATACACATGCAAAATGTCTAATAATGCCTGAAGAAATGCACCTTCGAGAGTTTTCCTGAAAAAAAAGACATTTGGTAAGGTTTGCAAAAACAAAATTTGATTTGTTACTCAATTTGACAGTAATGCACTTAGAATCCTGAGATAATGCGAAAAAAGCAATAAAAATGTATTCAAACATAATTTCTAATCCAAACCTGCAAAATGTCTAAAAATGCCTGTGATATTGAATACATGTGAGTTTTACTAGATACAGTTGTTTTTCTATGGTTTACAAATACAAAAATTAGGTTTTACTCAATATGACTGTATACTGTAACACTCAATATGACAGTTGTTTAAACATAACTCCTACACCACACATGAAAAATGGCTAATAATGCATGAAATAATGCATCTTTGGGAGTTTTACTCGAAACATATGCTTTTTTAAATCTTGCAAATGCAAAAAGTAGTTTTTTACTCAATATGACTATAATAGTCTTAGAATCCTGAGATAATGCGAAAAAAGCCATAAAAATGTATTCAAACATAACTTCTAAACAACACATGCAAAATGGCTAATAATGCCTAAAGATATGTTTTTTTGTTAGTTGTACTAGAAAAATGATCTTTTATAAGGTTTGCAAAGACAGAAGTTAGTTTTTTTATTCAATATAACAGTGTAACTGTCATACTAAATATGAAAGGTTTATAATCATAACTCCAAAACCAAATATGACATTTGTCTTAAAAAGCCTTTAATATTGAATTTATGTAAGTTTTAGCAGAATCAGGTATTTTGGAAAGAATCACAAATACAAATATTAGATTTTACTGGCCTCATATTGATTACACTCAAAATGACAGTTTTTGAAACATGACTCCAAAAATACACATGCAAAATGTCTAATAATGCCTGAAGAAATGCATCTTCGAGTATTTCCTGAAAAAAATGACATTTGGTAAGGTTTGCAAAAACAAAATTTGATTTGTTACTCAATTTGACAGTAATGTACTTAGAATCCTGAGATAATGCGAAAAAAGCAATAAAAATGTATTCAAACATAATTCCTTATCCAAACCTGCAAAATGTCTAAAAATGCCTGTGATATTGAATACATGTGCGTTTTACTAGATACAGTTGTTTTTCTATGGTTTGCAAATACAAAAATGAGGTGTTACTCAATATGACTGTATACTGTAACACTCAATATGACAGTTATTTAAACATAACTCCTACACCACACATGAAAAATGGCTAATAATGCCTGAAATAATGCATCTTTGGGAGTTTTACTCGAAACATATGCTTTTTTAAATCTTGCAAATGCAAAAAGTAGTTTTTTACTCAATATGACTATAATAGTCTTAGAATCCTGAGATAATGCGAAAAAAGCAATAAAAATGTATTCAAACATAACTTCTAAACAACACATGCAAAATGGCTAATAATGCCTAGAGATATGTTTTTTGGTTAGTTGTACTTGAAAAATGATCTTTTATAAGGTTTGCAAAGACACAAATTAGTTTTTTTATTCAATATAACAGTGTAACTGTCATACTAAATATGAAAGGTTTATAATCATAACTCCAAAACCATATATGAAATTTGTCTTAAAAAGCCTTTAATATTGAATCTATGTGAGTTTTAGCAGAATCAGGTATTTTGGAAAGAATCACAAATACAAATATTAGATTTTACTGGCCTCATATTGGTCACACTCAAAATGACAGTTTTTGAAACATAACTCCAAAAATACACATGCAAAATGTCTAATAATGCCTGAAGAAATGCATATTCGAGAGTTTTCCTAAAAAAAAAACATTTGGTAAGGTTTGCAAAATCAAAATTTGATTTGTTACTCAATTTGACAGTAATGTACTTAGAATCCTGAGATAATGCGAAAAAAGCAATAAAAATGTATTCAAACATAATTCCTTATCCAAACCTGCAAAATGTCTAAAAATGCCTGTGATATTGAATACATGTGCGTTTTACTAGATACAGTTGTTTTTCTATGGTTTGCAAATACAAAAATGAGGTTTTACTCAATATGACTGTATACTGTAACACTCAATATGACAGTTATTTAAACATAACTCCTACACCACACATGAAAAATGGCTAATAATGCATGAAATAATGCATCTTTGGGAGTTTTACTCGAAAAATATGCTTTTTTAAATCTTGCAAATGCAAAAAGTAGTTTTTTACTCAATATGACTACAATAGTCTTAGAATCCTGAGATAATGCGAAAAAAGCAATAAAAATGTATTCACACAACTTCTAAACAACACATGCAAAATGGCTAATAATTCCTAGAGATATGTTTTTTTGTTAGTTGTACTAGAAAAATGATCTTTTGTAAGGTTTGCAAAGACACAAGTTAGTTTTTTTATTCAATATAACAGTGTAACTGTCATACTAAATATGAAAGGTTTATAATCATAACTCCAAAACCAAATATGACATTTGTCTTAAAAAGCCTTTAATATTGAATTTATGTAAGTTTTAGCACAATCAGGTATTTTGGAAAGAATCACAAATACAAATATTAGATTTTACTGGCCTCATATTGGTCACACTCAAAATGACAGTTTTTGAAACATAACTCCAAAAATACATATGCAAAATGTCTAATAATGCCTGAAGAAATGCATCTTCGAGAGTTTTCCTGAAAAAAAAGACATTTGGTAAGGTTTGCAAAAACAAAATTTGATTTGTTACTCAATTTGACAGTAATGTACTTAGAATCCTGAGATAATGCGAAAAAAGCAATAAAAATGTATTCAAACATAATTCCTAATCCAAACGTGCACAATGTCTAAAAAGGCCTGTGATATTGAATACATGTGAGTTTTACTAGATACAGTTGTTTTTCAATGGTTTGCAAATACAAAAATGAGGTTTTACTCAATATGACTGTATACTGTAACACTCAATATGAAAGTTATTTAAACATAACTCCTACACCACACATGAAAAATGGCTAATAATGCCTGAAATAATGCATCTTTGGGAGTTTTACTCGAAACATATGCTTTTTTAAATCTTGCAAATGCAAAAAGTAGTTTTTTACTCAATATGACTATAATAGTCTTAGAATCCTGAGATAATGCGAAAAAAGCAATAAAAATGTATTGTGAATTATATTTATTTTATGAGGTTTTACTCAATATGACTGTATACTGTAACACTCAATATGACAGTTATTTAAACATAACTCCTACACCACACATGAAAAATGGCTAATAATGCCTGAAATAATGCATCTTTGGGAGTTTTACTCGAAACATATGCTTTTTTAAATCTTGCAAATGCAAAAAGTAGTTGTTTACTCAATATGACTATAATAGTCTGAGAATCCTGAGATAATGCAAAAAAAGTAATAAAATATTATTCAAACATAATTCCTAATCCAAACGTGCAAAATGTCTAAAAATGCCTGTGATATTGAATACATGTGAGTTTTACTAGATAGAGTTGTTTTTCAATGGTTTGCAAATACAAAAATGAGGTTTTACTCAATATGACTGTATACTGTAACACTCAATATGACAGTTATTTAAACATAACTCCTACACCACACATGAAAAATGGCTAATAATGCCTGAAATAATGCATCTTTGGGAGTTTTACTCGAAACATATGCTTTTTTAAATCTTGCATATGCAAAAAGTAGTTTTTTACTCAATATGACTATAATAGTCTTAGAATCCTGAGATAATGCGAAAAAAGCAATAAAAATGTATTCAAACATAACTTCTAAACAACACATGCAAAATGGCTAATAATGCCTAGAGATATGTTTTTTTGTTAGTTGTACTAGAAAAATGATATTTTATAAGGTTTGCAAAGACACAAGTTAGTTTTTTTATTCAATATAACAGTGTAACTGTCATACTAAATATGAAAGGTTTATAATCATAACTCCAAAACCAAATATGAAATTTGTCTTAAAAAGCCTTTAATATTGAATCTATGTGAGTTTTAGCAGAATCATGTATTTTGGAAAGAATCACAAATACAAATATTAGATTTTACTGGCCTCATATTGGTCACACTCAAAATGACAGTTTTTGAAACATAACTCCAAAAATACACATGCAAAATGTCTAATAATGCCTGAAGAAATGCATATTCGAGAGTTTTCCAAAAAAAAACATTTGGTAAGGTTTGCAAAATCAAAATTTGATTTGTTACTCAATTTGACAGTAATGTACTTAGAATCCTGAGATAATGCGAAAAAAGCAATAAAAATGTATTCAAACATAATTCCTTATCCAAACCTGCAAAAAGTCTAAAAATGCCTGTGATATTGAATTCATGTGCGTTTTACTAGATACAGTTGTTTTTCTATGGTTTGCAAATACAAAAATGAGGTTTTACTCAATATGACTGTATACTGTAACACTCAATATGACAGTTATTTAAACATAACTCCTACACCACACATGAAAAATGGCTAATAATGCCTGAAATAATGCATCTTTGGGAGTTTTACTCGAAACATATGCTTTTTTAAATCTTGCAAATGCAAAAAGTAGTTTTTTAGTCAATATGACTACAATAGTCTTAGAATCCTGAGATAATGCAAAAAAGAAATAAAAATGTATTCACACAACTTCTAAACAACACATGCAAAATGGCTAATAATTCCTAGAGATATGTTTTTTTGTTAGTTGTACTAGAAAAATGATCTTTTGTAAGGTTTGCAAAGACACAAGTTAGTTTTTTTTATTCAATATAACAGTGTAACTGTCATACTAAATATGAAAGGTTTATAATCATAACTCCAAAACCAAATATGAAATTTGTCTTAAAAAGCCTTTAATATTGAATTTATGTGATTTTTAGCAGAATCAGGTATTTTGGAAAGAATCACAAATACAAATATTAGATTTTACTGGCCTCATATTGGTCACACTCAAAATGACAGATTTTGAAACATAACTCCAAAAATACATATGCAAAATGTCTAATAATGCCTGAAGAAATGCATCTTCGAGAGTTTTCCTGAAAAAAAAGACATTTGGTAAGATTTGCAAAAACAAAATTTGATTTGTTACTCAATTTGACAGTAATGTACTTAGAATCCTGAGATAATGCGAAAAAAGCAATAAAAATGTATTCAAACATAATTCCTAATCCAAACGTGCAAAATGTCTAAAAATGCCTGTGATATTGAATACATGTGAGTTTTACTAGATGCAGTTGTTTTTCAATGGTTTGCAAGTAAAAAAATGAGGTTTTACTCAATATGACTGTATACTGTAACACTCAATATGACAGTTTTTGAAACATAACTCCTACACCACACATGAAAAATGGCTAATAATGCCTGAAATAATGCATCTTTGGGAGTTTTACTCGAAACATGCTTTTTTAAATCTTGCAAATGCAAAAAGTAGTATTTTACTCAATATGATTTTAATAGTCTTAGAATCCTGAGATAATGCGAACAAAGCAATACTAAGTACATTACTGTCAAATTGAGTAACAAATCAAATTTTGTTTTTGCAAACCTTACCAAATGTCTTTTTTTTCAGGTAAACTCTCGAAGATGCATTTCTTCAGGCATTATTAGACATTTTGCATGTGTATTTTTGGAGTTATGTTTCAAAAACTCTCATTTTGAATGTGACCAATATGAGGCCAGTAAAATCTAATATTTGTATTTGTGATTCTTTCCAAAATACCTGATTCTGCTAAAACTTACAAAAATTCAATATTAAAGGCTTTTTAAGACAAATGTCATATTTGGTTTTGGAGTTATCATTATAAACCTTTCATATTTAGTATGACAGTTACACTGTTATATTGAATAAAAAAATTAACTTGTGTCTTTGCAAACCTTACAAAAGATAATTTTTCTAGTACAACTAACCAAAAAACATATCTCTAGGCATTATTAGCCATTTTGCATGTGTTGTTTAGAAGTTACGTGTGAATACATTTTTATTGCTTTTTTCGCATTATCTCAGGATTCTAAGACTATTATAGTCATATTGAGTAAAAAACTACTTTTTGCATTTGCAAGATTTAAAAAAGCATATGTTTCGAGTAAAACTCCCAAAGATGCATTATTTCAGGCATTATTAGCCATTTTTCATGTGTGGTGTAGGAGTTATGTTTAAATAACTGTCATATTGAGTGTTACAGTATACAGTCATATTGAGTAAAACCTCATTTTTGTATTTGCAAACCATTGAAAAACAACTGTATCTAGTCAAACTCACATGTATTCAATATCACAGGCATTTTTAGACATTTTGCAGGTTTGGATTAGGAATTATGTTTGAATACATTTTTATTGCTTTTTTCGCATTATCTCAGGATTCTAAGTACATTACTGTCAAATTGAGTAACAAATCAAATTTTGTTTTTGCAAACCTTACCAAATGTTTTTTTTCAGGAAAACTCTTGAAGATGCATTTTTAAGGTATCATTAGATATTTGGCATGTGCATTTTTGGAGTTATGCTTCAGAAACTGTCATTTTGAGTGTGACCAATATGAGGCCAGTAAAATCTAATATTTGTATTTGTGATTCTTTCCAAAATACCTGATTCTGCTAAAACTTACATAAATTCAATATTAAAGGCTTTTTAAGACAAATTTCATATTTGGTTTTGGAGTTATGATTATAAACCTTTCATATTTAGTATGACAGTTACACTGTTATATTGAATAAAACAACTAACTTGTGTCTTTGCAAACCTTACAAAAGATCATTTTTCTAGTACAACTAACAAAAAAACATATCTCTAGCTATTAATAGCCATTTTGCATGTGTTGTTTAGAAGTTATGTTTGAATATATTTTATTGCTCTTTTCGCATTATCTCAGGATTCTCAGACTATTATAGTCATATTGAGTAAACAACTACTTTTTGCATTTGCAAGATCTAAAAAAGCATATGTTTCGAGTAAAACTCCCAAAGATGCATTATTTCAGGCATTATTAGCCATTTTTCATGTGTGGTGTAGGAGTTATGTTTAAATAACTTTCATATTGAGTGTTACAGTATACAGTCATATTGAGTAAAACCTCATTTTTGTATTTGCAAACCATAGAAAAACAACTGTATCTAGTAAAACTCACATGTACTCAATATCACAGGCATTTTTAGACATTTTGCACGTTTGGATTAGGAATTATGTTGGAATACATTTTTATTGCTTTTTTCGCATTATCTCAGGATTCTAAGTACATTACTGTCAAATTGAGTAACAAATCAATTTTCTTTTTGCAAACCTTACCAAATGTTTTTTTTCAGGAAAACTCTCGAAGATGTATTTCTTCAGGAATTATTAGACATTTTGCATGTGTATTTTTGGAGTTATGTTTCAAAAACTGTCATTTTGAGTGTGACCAATATGAGGCCAGTAAAATCTAATATTTGTATTTGTGATTCTTTCCAAAATACCTGATTCTGCTAAAACTTACATATAATTCAATATTAAAGGCTTTTTAAGACAAATTTCATATTTGGCTTTGGAGTTATGATTATAAACCTTTCATATTTAGTATGACTGTTACACTGTTATATTGAATAAAAAAAACTAACTTGTGTCTTTGCAAACCTTACAAAAGATCATTTTTCTAGTACAACTAACAAAAAAACATATCTCTAGCTATTATTAGCCATTTTGCATGTGTTGTTTAGAAGTTATGTTTGAATACATTTTATTGCTTTTTTCGCATTATCTCAGGATTCTCAGACTATTATAGTCATATTGAGTAAACAACTACTTTTTGCATTTGCAAGATTTAAAAAAGCATATGTTTCGAGTAAAACTCCCAAAGATGCATTATTTCAGGCATTATTAGCCATTTTTCATGTGTGGTGTAGGAGTTATGTTTAAATAACTGTCATATTGAGTGTTACAGTATACAGTCATATTGAGTAAAACCTCATTTTTGTATTTGCAAACCATAGAAAAACAACTGTATCTAGTAAAACTCACATGTATTCAATATCACGGGCATTTTTAGACATTTTGCACGTTTGGATTAGGAATTATGTTGGGATACATTTTTATTGCTTTTTTCGCATTATCTCAGGATTCTAAGTACATTACTGTCAAATTGAGTAACAAATCAAATTTTGTTTTTGCAAACCTTACCAAATGTTTTTTTTTTCAGGAAAACTCTCGAAGATGCATTTCTTCAGGAATTATTAGACATTTTGCATGTGTATTTTTGGAGTTATGTTTCAAAAACTGTCATTTTGAGTGTGACCAATATGAGGCCAGTAAAATCTAATATTTGTATTTGTGATTCTTTCCAAAATACCTGATTCTGGTAAAACTTACATAAATTCAATATTAAAGGCTCTTAAAGACAAATTTCATATTTGGTTTTGGAGTTATGATTATAAACCTTTCATATTTAGTATGACAGTTACACTGTTATATTGAATAAAAAAAACTAACTTGTGTCTTTGCAAACCTTACAAAAGATAATTTTTCTAGTACAACTAACCAAAAAACATATCTCTAGGCATTATTAGCCATTTTGCATGTGTTGTTTAGAAGTTATGTTTGAATACATTTTTATTGCTTTTTTCGCATTATCTCAGGATTCTAAGACTATTATAGTCACATTGAGTAAAACACTACTTTTTGCACTTGCAAGATTTAAAAAAGCATATGTTTCGAGTAAAACTCCCAAAGATGCATTATTTCAGGCATTATTAGACATTTTTCATGTGCGGTGTACGAGTTATGTTTAAATAACTGTCATATTGAGTGTTACAGTATACAGTCATATTGAGTAAAACCTCATTTTTGTATTTGCAAACCATAGAAAAACAACTGTATCTAGTAAAACTCACATGTATTCAATATCACAGGCCTTTTTAGACATTTTGCACGTTTGGATTAGGAATTATGTTGGAATACATTTTTATTGCTTTTTTCGCATCATCTCAGGATTCTAAGTACATTACTGTCAAATTGAGTATCAAATCAAATTTTCTTTTTGCAAACCTTACCAAATGTTTTTTTTCAGGAAAACACTTGAAGATGCATTTTTTAAGGCATCATTAGACATTGTGCATGTGTATTTCTGGAGTTATGCTTCAAAAAACTGTCATTTTGAGTGTGAGAAATATGAGGCCAGTAATATCTAATATTTGTAATTGTGATTCTTTCCAAAAACACCTGATTCTGCTAAAACTTACATGAATTAAATATTAAAGGCTTTTAAGACAAATTCCACATTGGGTTTTGGAGTTATGATTATAAACCTTTCATATTTAGTATGACAGTTACACTGTTATATTGAATAAAAAAACTAACTTGTGTCTTTGCAAACCTTACAAAAGATCATTTTTCTAGTACAACTAACCAAAAAACATATCTCTAGGCATTATTAGCCATTTTGCATGTGTTGTTTAGAAGTTATGTTTGAATACATTTTTATTGCTTTTTTTCGGATTATCTCAGGATTCTAAGACTATTATAGTCATATTGAGTAAAAAACTACTTTTTGCATTTGCAAAATTTCAAAAAGCATATGTTTCGAGTAAAACTCCCAAAGATGCATTATTTCAGGCATTATTAGCCATTTTTCATGTGTGGTGTAGGAGTTATGTTTAAATAACTGTCATATTGAGTGTTACAGTATACAGTCATATTGAGTAAAACCTCATTTTTGTATTTGCAAACCATAGAAAAACAACTGTATCTAGTAAAACTCACATGTATTCAATATCACAGTCATTTTTAGACATTTTGCACGTTTGGATTAAGAATTATGTTGGAATACATTTTTATTGCTTTTTTCGCAATATCTCAGGATTCTAAGTACATTACTGCCAAATTGAGTAACAAATCAAATGTTGTTTTTGCAAACCCTACCAAATGTTTTTTTTTCAGGAAAACTCTCGAAGATGCATTTCTTCAGGAATTATTAGACATTTTGCATGTGTATTTTTGGAGTTATGTTTCAAAAACTGTCATTTTGAGTGTGACCAATATGAGGCCAGTAAAATCTAATATTTGTATTTGTGATTCTTTCCAAAATACCTGATTCTGCTAAAACTTACACAAATTCAATATTAAAGGCTTTTTAAGACACATTTTCATATTTGGTTTTGGAGTTATGATTATAAACCTTTCATATTTAGCATGAAAGTTACACTGTTATATTGAATAAAAAAAACTAACTTGTGTCTTTGCAAACCTTACAAAAGATAATTTTTCAAGTACAACTAACCAAAAAACATATCTCTAGGCATTATTAGCCATTTTGCATGTGTTGTTTAGAAGTTATGTTTGAATACATTTTTATTGCTTTTTTCGCATTATCTCAGGATTCTAAGACTATTATAGTCACATTGAGTAAAACACTACTTTTTGCACTTGCAAGATTTAAAAAAGCATATGTTTCGAGTAAAACTCCCAAAGATGCATTATTTCAGGCATTGTTAGACATTTTTCATGTGTGGTGTAGGAGTTATGTTTAAATAACTGTCATATTGAGTGTTACAGTATACAGTCATATTGAGTAAAACCTAATTTTTGTATTTGCAAACCATAGAAAAACAACTGTATCTAGTAAAACTCACATGTATTCAATATCACAGGCATTTTTAGACATTTTGCACGTTTGGATTAGGAATTATGTTGGAATACATTTTTTTTGCTTTTTTCGCATTATCTCAGGATTCTAAGTACATTACTGTCAAATTGAGTATCAATCAAATTTTGTTTTTGCAAACCTTACCAAATGTTTTTTTTCAGGAAAACTCTTGAAGATGCATTTTTAAGGCATCATTAGACACTTTGCATGTGTATTTTTGGAGTTATGCTTCAAAAACTGTCATTTTGAGTGTGACCAATATGAGGCCAGTAAAATCTAATATTTGTATTTGTGATTCTTTCCAAAATACCTGATTCTGCTAAAACTTACTTAAAATCGAAATTAAAAGCTCTTAAAGACAAATTTCATATTTGGTTTTGGAGTTATGATTATAAACCTTTCAAATTTAGTATGACAGTTACACTGTTATATTGAATAAAACAACTAACTTGTGTCTTTGCAAACCTTACAGAAGATCATTTTTCTAGTACAACTAACCAAAAAACATATCTCTAGCTATTAATAGCCATTTTGCATGTGTTGTTTAGAAGTTATGTTTGAATATATTTTATTGCTCTTTTCGCATTATCTCAGGATTCTCAGACTATTATAGTCATATTGAGTAAACAACTACTTTTTGCATTTGCAAGATCTAAAAAAGCATATGTTTCGAGTAAAACTCCCAAAGATGCATTATTTCAGGCATTATTAGCCATTTTTCATGTGTGGTGTAGGAGTTATGTTTAAATAACTTTCATATTGAGTGTTACAGTATACAGTCATATTGAGTAAAACCTAATTTTTGTATTTGCAAACCATAGAAAAACAACTGTATCTAGTAAAACTCACATGTACTCAATATCACAGGCATTTTTAGACATTTTGCACGTTTGGATTAGGAATTATGTTGGAATACATTTTTATTGCTTTTTTCGCATTATCTCAGGATTCTAAGTACATTACTGTCAAATTGAGTAACAAATCAATTTTCTTTTTGCAAACCTTACCAAATGTTTTTTTTCAGGAAAACTCTCGAAGATGTATTTCTTCAGGAATTATTAGACATTTTGCATGTGTATTTTTGGAGTTATGTTTCAAAAACTGTCATTTTGAGTGTGACCAATATGAGGCCAGTAAAATCTAATATTTGTATTTGTGATTCTTTCCAAAATACCTGATTCTGCTAAAACTTACATATAATTCAATATTAAAGGCTTTTTAAGACAAATTTCATATTTGGCTTTGGAGTTATGATTATAAACCTTTCATATTTAGTATGACTGTTACACTGTTATATTGAATAAAAAAAACTAACTTGTGTCTTTGCAAACCTTACAAAAGATCATTTTTCTAGTACAACTAACAAAAAAACATATCTCTAGCTATTATTAGCCATTTTGCATGTGTTGTTTAGAAGTTATGTTTGAATACATTTTATTGCTTTTTTCGCATTATCTCAGGATTCTCAGACTATTATAGTCATATTGAGTAAACAACTACTTTTTGCATTTGCAAGATTTAAAAAAGCATATGTTTCGAGTAAAACTCCCAAAGATGCATTATTTCAGGCATTATTAGCCATTTTTCATGTGTGGTGTAGGAGTTATGTTTAAATAACTGTCATATTGAGTGTTACAGTATACAGTCATATTGAGTAAAACCTCATTTTTGTATTTGCAAACCATAGAAAAACAACTGTATCTAGTAAAACTCACATGTATTCAATATCACGGGCATTTTTAGACATTTTGCACGTTTGGATTAGGAATTATGTTGGGATACATTTTTATTGCTTTTTTCGCATTATCTCAGGATTCTAAGTACATTACTGTCAAATTGAGTAACAAATCAAATTTTGTTTTTGCAAACCTTACCAAATGTTTTTTTTTTCAGGAAAACTCTCGAAGATGCATTTCTTCAGGAATTATTAGACATTTTGCATGTGTATTTTTGGAGTTATGTTTCAAAAACTGTCATTTTGAGTGTGACCAATATGAGGCCAGTAAAATCTAATATTTGTATTTGTGATTCTTTCCAAAATACCTGATTCTGGTAAAACTTACATAAATTCAATATTAAAGGCTCTTAAAGACAAATTTCATATTTGGTTTTGGAGTTATGATTATAAACCTTTCATATTTAGTATGACAGTTACACTGTTATATTGAATAAAAAAAACTAACTTGTGTCTTTGCAAACCTTACAAAAGATAATTTTTCTAGTACAACTAACCAAAAAACATATCTCTAGGCATTATTAGCCATTTTGCATGTGTTGTTTAGAAGTTATGTTTGAATACATTTTTATTGCTTTTTTCGCATTATCTCAGGATTCTAAGACTATTATAGTCACATTGAGTAAAACACTACTTTTTGCACTTGCAAGATTTAAAAAAGCATATGTTTCGAGTAAAACTCCCAAAAATGCATTATTTCAGGCATTATTAGACATTTTTCATGTGCGGTGTACGAGTTATGTTTAAATAACTGTCATATTGAGTGTTACAGTATACAGTCATATTGAGTAAAACCTCATTTTTGTATTTGCAAACCATAGAAAAACAACTGTATCTAGTAAAACTCACATGTATTCAATATCACAGGCCTTTTTAGACATTTTGCACGTTTGGATTAGGAATTATGTTGGAATACATTTTTATTGCTTTTTTCGCATCATCTCAGGATTCTAAGTACATTACTGTCAAATTGAGTATCAAATCAAATTTTCTTTTTGCAAACCTTACCAAATGTTTTTTTTCAGGAAAACTCTTGAAGATGCATTTTTTAAGGCATCATTAGACATTGTGCATGTGTATTTCTGGAGTTATGCTTCAAAAACTGTCATTTTGAGTGTGAGAAATATGAGGCCAGTAAAATCTAATATTTGTATTTGTGATTCTTTCCAAAACACCTGATTCTGCTAAAACTTACATGAATTAAATATTAAAGGCTTTTTAAGACAAATTCCACATTGGGTTTTGGAGTTATGATTATAAACCTTTCATATTTAGTATGACAGTTACACTGTTATATTGAATAAAAAAACTAACTTGTGTCTTTGCAAACCTTACAAAAGATCATTTTTCTAGTACAACTAACCAAAAAACATATCTCTAGGCATTATTAGCCATTTTGCATGTGTTGTTTAGAAGTTATGTTTGAATACATTTTTATTGCTTTTTTCGGATTATCTCAGGATTCTAAGACTATTATAGTCATATTGAGTAAAAAACTACTTTTTGCATTTGCAAAATTTCAAAAAGCATATGTTTCGAGTAAAACTCCCAAAGATGCATTATTTCAGGCATTATTAGCCATTTTTCATGTGTGGTGTAGGAGTTATGTTTAAATAACTGTCATATTGAGTGTTACAGTATACAGTCATATTGAGTAAAACCTCATTTTTGTATTTGCAAACCATAGAAAAACAACTGTATCTAGTAAAACTCACATGTATTCAATATCACAGTCATTTTTAGACATTTTGCACGTTTGGATTAAGAATTATGTTGGAATACATTTTTATTGCTTTTTTCGCAATATCTCAGGATTCTAAGTACATTACTGCCAAATTGAGTAACAAATCAAATGTTGTTTTTGCAAACCCTACCAAATGTTTTTTTTCAGGAAAACTCTCGAAGATGCATTTCTTCAGGAATTATTAGACATTTTGCATGTGTATTTTTGGAGTTATGTTTCAAAAACTGTCATTTTGAGTGTGACCAATATGAGGCCAGTAAAATCTAATATTTGTATTTGTGATTCTTTCCAAAATACCTGATTCTGCTAAAACTTACACAAATTCAATATTAAAGGCTTTTTAAGACACATTTCATATTTGGTTTTGGAGTTATGATTATAAACCTTTCATATTTAGCATGAAAGTTACACTGTTATATTGAATAAAAAAACTAACTTGTGTCTTTGCAAACCTTACAAAAGATAATTTTTCAAGTACAACTAACCAAAAAACATATCTCTAGGCATTATTAGCCATTTTGCATGTGTTGTTTAGAAGTTATGTTTGAATACATTTTTATTGCTTTTTTCGCATTATCTCAGGATTCTAAGACTATTATAGTCACATTGAGTAAAACACTACTTTTTGCACTTGCAAGATTTAAAAAAGCATATGTTTCGAGTAAAACTCCCAAAGATGCATTATTTCAGGCATTGTTAGACATTTTTCATGTGTGGTGTAGGAGTTATGTTTAAATAACTGTCATATTGAGTGTTACAGTATACAGTCATATTGAGTAAAACCTAATTTTTGTATTTGCAAACCATAGAAAAACAACTGTATCTAGTAAAACTCACATGTATTCAATATCACAGGCATTTTTAGACATTTTGCACGTTTGGATTAGGAATTATGTTGGAATACATTTTTTTTGCTTTTTTCGCATTATCTCAGGATTCTAAGTACATTACTGTCAAATTGAGTATCAAATCAAATTTTGTTTTTGCAAACCTTACCAAATGTTTTTTTTCAGGAAAACTCTTGAAGATGCATTTTTAAGGCATCATTAGACACTTTGCATGTGTATTTTTGGAGTTATGCTTCAAAAACTGTCATTTTGAGTGTGACCAATATGAGGCCAGTAAAATCTAATATTTGTATTTGTGATTCTTTCCAAAATACCTGATTCTGCTAAAACTTACTTAAAATCGAAATTAAAAGCTCTTAAAGACAAATTTCATATTTGGTTTTGGAGTTATGATTATAAACCTTTCAAATTTAGTATGACAGTTACACTGTTATATTGAATAAAACAACTAACTTGTGTCTTTGCAAACCTTACAGAAGATCATTTTTCTAGTACAACTAACCAAAAAACATATCTCTAGGAATTATTAGCCATTTTGCATGTGTTGTTTAGAAGTTATGTTTGAATACATTTTTATTGCTTTTTTCGCATTATCTCAGGATTGTAAGACTATTATAGTCACATTGAGTAAAACACTACTTTTTGCACTTGCAAGATTTAAAAAAGCATATGTTTCGAGTAAAACTCCCAAAGATGCATTATTTCAGGCATTATTAGACATTTTTCATGTGTGGTGTAGGAGTTATGTTTAAATAACTGTCATATTGAGTGTTACAGTATACAGTCATATTGAGTAAAACCTCATTTTTGTATTTGCAAAACATAGAAAAACAACTGTATCTAGTAAAACTCACATGTATTCAACATCACAGGCATTTTTAGACATTTTGCACGTTTGGATTAGGAATTATGTTGGAATACATTTTTATTGCTTTTTTTGCATTATCCCAGGATTCTAAGTACATTACTGTCAAATTGAGTATCAAATCAAATTTTTGTTTTTGCAAACCTTACCAAATGGTTTTTTTCAGGAAAACTCTCGAAGATGCATTTCTTCAGGAATTATTAGACATTTTGCATGTGTATTTTTGGAGTTATGTTTCAAAAACTGTCATTTTGAGTGCGACCAATATGAGGCCAGTAAAATCTAATATTTGTATTTGTGATTCTTTCCAAAATACCTGATTCTGCTAAAACTTACATAAATTCAATATTAAAGGCTTTTTAAGACAAATTTCATTTTTGGTTTTGGAGTTATGATTATAAACCTTTCATATTTAGTATGACAGTTACACTGTTATATTGAATAAAAAAACTAACTTGTGTCTTTGCAAACCTTATAAAAGATCATTTTTCTAGTACAACTAACAAAAAAACATATCTCTAGGCATTATTAGCCATTTTGCATGTGTTGTTTAGAAGTTATGTTTGAATACATTTTATTGCTTTTTTCGCATTATCTCAGGATTCTCAGACTATTATAGTCATATTGAGTAAACAACTACTTTTTGCATTTGCAAGATTTAAAAAAGCATATGTTTCGAGTAAAACTCCCAAAGATGCATTATTTCAGGCATTATTAGCCATTTTTCATGTGTGGTGTAGGAGTTATGTTTAAATAACTGTCATATTGAGTGTTACAGTATACAGTCATATTGAGTAAAACCTCATTTTTGTATTTGCAAACCATAGAAAAACATCAGTATCTAGTAAAACTCACATGTATTCAAGATCACAGGCATTTTTAGACATTTTGCACGTTTGGATTAGGAATTATGTTGGAATACATTTTTATTGCTTTTTTCGCATTATCTCAGGATTACTGTCAAATTGAGTAACAAATCAAATTTTGTTTTTGCAAACCTTACCAAATGTTTTTTTTTTCAGGAAAACTCTCGAAGATGCATTTCTTCAGGAATTATTAGACATTTTGCATGTGTATTTTTGGAGTTATGTTTCAAAAACTGTCATTTTGAGTGTGACCAAAGCGTTCAATAAAACCCACCACGGCATTACCCAGAATTCCATGAGTCAACCCTACATGAGGGTCAGTGAAATTCTCGTGTTGAAGTGATAGGAATGGTAAGTATGTCGCTAGGGTGGGATAGCCATTAATGCAAGGTTAACCCACTTTGTATCAATTTCCTGCATCCAGTGGCCCCCCGCTAAAGTCAATGAGACACCCCTGTTCCTAACAATTCTGAAAAAATCTGTTAAACAATGGTATTTTTCGGTGGAACCGCCAGCATTGTCACTTCACTAAAGGTGGTTGGTCGTAATAATTTGGAAAAACTCTGAAGAATAAAGGTTTTTTTTTCTGCGGAACTGTTTGCATCGTCACTTTATTAAAGGTGGTTGATCTTAATAATTTGGTAAAAATCTGTAAAATTACGATATTTCTCCCTTAAACGTTTCATGAAAATTTCTGTAAATATAATGTTTTTGATCATTATTTGGTTTACAATGTTTTACTTTAATTTTATGGTTTTTGTTTGGCAGCCGTAGCTGCCAGTAAATGGCCGTTTTTTTAACAGAATTTATTTTTACAGTGTTTGCAAAGATACAATTTTTTTTTAATTTAATATAACAGTATAACTATCATACTAAATGTGAAAGGTTCATAAACATAACTCCAAAACCAAACATGAAATCTGTCTAAAAAAGCCTGTAATATTGACTTTATGTGAATTTTACCTGAATTAGGTATTTTGGAAAGGTTCACAAATACAAAAATTTGGTTTTACTGGCCACACATTGGTCACACTGAATAAGACAGTTTTTGAACCATATCTCCAAAAATACACATGCAAAATTACAAAAAAATGCCTGAAGAAATGTATCTTTGTGAGTTTTACTGAAAAAAAAAAATGTGTAAGGTTTGCAAAAACAAAAAGAAATGTTTTGTAATGTTAATGTAGTTTTAAGGTAAATTAATTTTTTTTAATATTTATGTGTATTTTCACATTCAAGGCAAAAAATATATGTAGCCTCTTATAAAAGGTTTATGCTCAAACTAACATTTACATTTTTTTCCCTGTAATATGACATACATGAGTGACTGCAAGACATACTTAAGCAACAGTCAACAGCCTTACAGATCACACTGACGGTGGCCGTACAAACAACTTTAACAATGTTACAAATATGCGCCACATTGTGGAGCCACATCAAACAAGAATGACAAACACATTTCAGGAGAACATCTTCACCGTAACACAACATTAACACAACAGAAACAATTCCAAGAATTCCATGTGTTACAATATACACCCCCACCACCTAACCCCGCCCAGCTCAACCAACGCACGGAGGGGGGCGGTGATGTTTTTTGGCACGGGGTTGGGTGGTAGCGGGATTGTAGCCCGGAAGAGTCAGCGCTGCTTGGGCTTCTGGGTATTTGTTATGTTGTGTTTATGTTTTATTACAGTGAGGATGTTTTCCTGAAATGTGTTTATCATTCTTGTTAGATGTGGGTTCACAGTGTGGTGCATATTTGTAACAGTGTTAAAGTTGTTTGTACAGCCACCGTCAGTGTGACCTGTGTGGCTGTTGACCAAGTATGTCTTGCAGTCTCTATCACATGCATGACAATATCATGCACATCACACTCATCAGTAGGCATGCTGATGATTTGGTGAATGAGCTTATAAAAAGTCAACCGGCCAGACTTTGGTCATGAGGGTCAGTAAAATTCTCACAGTGAAATGGTAGGGTCGGTAAGTATGTTGCTAGGGTGGGGTAGCCATTCATGCAAGGTGAATCCACTTTGCATCAAGCTCTTGCATCCAGTGGCCCCCCACTAAAGTCAATGAGACACCCCTGATCCTAACAATTCAGAAAAAATTTGTAAAACAATGGTATTTTTCTGTGGAACCGCCAGCATTGTCACTTCACTAAAAGTGGTTGATCGTAATAATTTGGAAAAACTCTTTAGAATAAAGGTATTTTTCTGCAGAACTGTTTGCATCGTCACTTTATTAAAGGTGGTTGATCTTAATAATTTAGTAAAAATCTGTAAAATTATGATATTTCACCCCAAAACGTTTCATGAAAATTTCTGTAAATATAATATTTTTGATCATTATTTGGTTTACAATGTTTTACTTTAGTTTTATGGTTTTTGTTTGGCAGCCGTAGCTGCCAGTAAATGACCGTTTTTTTACAAAATTTATTTTTACAGTGTTTGCAAAGATAAAAGTTAGTTTTTTTTATTCAATATAACAGTAAAACTGTCATACTAAATATGAAAGGTTAATAAACATAACTCCAAAACCAAACATGAAATCTGTCTAAAAAAGCCAGTAATATTGACTTTATGTGAGTTTTACCTGAATTAGGTATTTTGGAAAGGTTCACAAATACAAAAATGTGGTTTTACTGGCCTCACATTGGTCACACTCAATAAGACAGTTTTTGAACCCTATCTCCAAAAATACACATGCAAAATTACAAAAAAATGCCTGAAGAAATGTATCTTTGTGAGTTTTACTGGATAAAAAAAAACATTTTGTAAGGGTTGCAAAAACAAAAAGAAATGTTTTACCCAATTTGACAGTAATGTACTTAAAATCCTGAGATAATGCAAAAAGAGCAATAAAAATGTATTCCAACATAATTCCTAATCCAAACGTGCAAAATGTCTAAAAATGCCTGTGATATTTAATACATGTGAGTTTTACTAGATACAGTTGATTTTCTATGGTTTGCAAATCCAAAAATTAGGTTTTACTCAATATGACTGTATACAGTAACACTCAATATGACAGTTATTTAAACATAACTCCTACACCACACATGGCTAATAATGCCTGAAATAATGCATCTTTGGGAGTTTTACTCGAAACGATTGCTTTTTTAAATCATTGCAATGCAAAAAATTGTTGTTTTACTCAATATGACAATAATGTTCTTGGAATCCTGAGATAATGCGAAAAAAACAATAAAATGTTTTCAAACACAACTTTTAAACAACACATGCAAAATGGCTAATAATGCCTAGAGATGTGTATCTTTGTTAGTTGTAGTAGAAAAATTATCTTTTGTAGGGTTCACTGTAAAAAAAAAAAATCAAATTTTTATGGTTAGTTTACTCTAAATTTCTACTGTAATTTTTCAATTTTTTTAGATAGGTTATAAAACTGTAGAATTGAAGACATTATCTGTAAATAAACAAACCGCCTGTTATTTTGAATAATATACCAGTAATGACGAACTATGTATATTCCTATTTTTTTACAGGAAAATACCAAATTAATTATACATATTATTTTCTGTTTTCTCAAATTACTTTCAATTTCATATAAAATTACAGTAATTAACTTTATATAAATATGTAGCTTGTTATATAAAAGTATTTGTCCATACTGACAATCTAAAAATTTTATATGTAATTTTAAGGTAAATCAATTTTTTTTAATATTTATGTGAATTTTCACATTCAAGGCGAAAAATATATGTAGCCTCTTATAAAAGGTTTATGATCAAACTAACAATTACATGTGTTTCCCTGTAATATGACATACATGAATGACTGCAAGACATACTTAATCAACAGTCAACAGCCTTACAGATCACACTGACGGTGGCCGTACAAACGACTTTAACAATGTTACAAATATGCGCCACATTGTGGAGCCACATCAAACAAGAATGACAAACACATTTCAGGAGAACATCTTCACCGTAACACAACATTAACGCAACAGAAACAATACCCAGAATTCCATGTGTTACAATACACACCCCCACCACCTAAACCCGCCCACCTCAACCAACGAACGGAGGAGGGCGGTGATGTTTTGGGGCGCGGGGTTGGGTGGTAGCGGGGATGTAGCCCGGAAAAGATAGCGCTGCATGGTTTTGTGGGTATTTGTTATGTTGTGTTTATGTTTTATTACAGTGGGGATGTTTTCCTGAAATGTGTTTATCATTCTTGTTCAATGTGAGTTCACAGTGTGGTGCATATTTGTAACAGTGTTAAAGTTGTTTGTGCAGCCACCGTCAGTGTGACCTGTGTGGCTGTTGACCAAGTATATCTTGCAGTCACCATCATATGCACAACAATACCGTGCACATCACATGCCTCAATTGGCACGCTTATGATTTGATGAATGAGCGTACAAAAAAGCCCACCGCGGTACTACTTGTCATATTCGCCCGGCCAAGCTTTGAGTCAATCCAATATGAGGGTAGTGAAATTCTCGGGGTGAAATGGTGGGATTGGTAAGTACGTTGCATGGTTGGGATAGCGATTCATGCAAGGTCAACCCACTTTGTATCAATTTCCTGCATCCAGTGGCCCACCGGTAAAGTGAATGAGACACCCCTGATCCTAACAATTCAGAAAAAATCTGTTAAACAACGGTATTTTTCTGTGGAACCGCCAGCATTGTCACTTCACTAAAGGTGATTGATCGTAATACTTTGGAAAAACTCTTTAGAATAAAGGTATTTTTCTGCAGAACTGTTTGCATCGTCACTTTATTAAAGGTGGTTGATCGTAATCATTTTGTAAAAATCTGTAAAATTACGATATTTCTCCCCAAAACATTTCATGAAAATTTCTGTAAATATAATGTTTTTGATCATTATTTGGTTTACAATGTTTTACTTTAATTTTATGATTTTTGTTTGGCAGCCGTAGCTGCCAGTAAATGACCGTTTTTTTACAGAATATATTTTTACAGTGTTTTCAAAGATACAAGTTTGTTTTTTTTATTCGATATAACAGTATTACTGTCATACTAAATATGAAAGGTTCATAAACATAACTCCAAAACCAAACATGAAATCTGTCTAAAAAAGCCTGTAATATTGACTTTATGTGAGTTTTACCTGAATTAGGTATTTTGGAAAGGTTCACAAATACAAAAATTTGGTTTTACTGGCCTCACATTGGTCACACTCAATAAGACAGTTTTTGAACCATATCTCCAAAAATACACATGCAAAATTACAAAAAAATGCCTGAAGAAAAGTATATTTGTGAGTTTTACTGGGAAAAAAACTTTTTGTAAGGTTTGCAAAAACAAAAAGGAATGTTTTACCCAGTATGACAGTAATGTACTTAAAATCCTGAGATAATGCAAAAAGAGCAATAAAAATGTATTCAAACATAATTCCTAATCCAAACGTGCAATTTGTCTAAAAAAGCCTGTAATATTGAATTTATGTGAGTTTTAGCAGAATCGGGTATTTTGGAAAAGTTCACAAATACAAAAATTTGGTTTTACTGGCCTCATATTGGTCAAACTCAAAATGACAGTTTTTGAAACATAACTCCTAAAATACACATGCAAAATGTCTAATAATGCCTGAAGAAATGCATCTTTGAGAGTTTTCCTGAAAAAAAAAAAACATTTGGTGAGGTTTTTAAAAACAACATTTTATTTGGCAACTGTCATACTAAATATGAAAGGTTTATAATGATAACTCCAAAACCAAATATGACATTTGTCTTAAAAAGCCTTTAATATTGAATTTATGTAAGTTTTAGCACAATCAGGTATTTTGGAAAGAATCACAAATACAAATATTAGATTTTACTGGCCTCATATTGGTCACACTCAAAATGACAGTTTTTGAAACATAACTCCAAAAATACACATGCAAAATGTCTAATAATTCCTGAAGAAATGCATCTTCGAGAGTTTTCCTGAAAAAAAAGACATTTGGTAAGGTTTGCAAAAACAAAATTTGATTTGTTACTCAATTTGACAGTAATGTACTTAGAATCCTGAGATAATGCGAAAAAAGCAATAAAAATGTATTCAAACATAATTCTTAATCCAAACCTGCAAAATGTCTAAAAATGCCTGTGATATTGAATACATGTGAGTTTTACTAGATACAGTTGTTTTTCTATGGTTTGCAAATACAAAAATGAGGTTTTACTCAATATGACTGTATACTGTAACACTCAATATGACAGTTATTTAAACATAACTCCTACACCACACATGAAGAATGGCTAATAATGCCTAAAATAATGCATCTTTGGGAGTTTTACTCGAAACATATGCTTTTTTAAATCTTGCAAATGCAAAAAGTAGTATTTTACTCAATATGATTGTAATAGTCTTAGAATCCTGAGATAATGCGAAAAAAACAATAAAAATGTATTCAAACATAATTCCTAATCCAAACGTGCAAAATGTCTAAAACGGCCTGTGATATTGAATACATGTGAGTTTTACTAGATACAGTTGTTTTTCAATGGTTTGCAAATACAAAAATGAGGTTTTACTCAATATGACTGTATACTGTAACACTCAATATGACAGTTATTTAAACATAACTCCTACACCACACATGAAAAATGGCTAATAATGCCTGAAATAATGCATCTTTGGGAGTTTTACTCGAAACATATGCTTTTATAAATCTTGCAAATGCAAAAAGTAGTTTTTTACTCAATATGACTATAATAGTCTTAGAATCCTGAGATAATGCGAAAAAAGCAATAAAAATGTATTCAAACATAACTTCTAAACAACACATGCAAAATGGCTAATAATGCCTAGAGATATGTTTTTTGGTTGGTTGTACTTGAAAAATGATCTTTTGTAAGGTTTGCAAAGACACAGGTTAGTTTTTTTATTCAATATAACAGTGTAACTTTCATACTAAATATGAAAGGTTTATAATCATAACTCCAAAACCAAATATGACATTTGTCTTAAAAAGCCTTTAATATTGAATTTATGTAAGTTTTAGCACAATCAGGTATTTTGGAAAGAATCACAAATACAAATATTAGATTTTACTGGCCTCATATTGGTCACACTCAAAATGACAGTTTTTGAAACATAACTCCAAAAATACACATGCAAAATGTCTAATAATGCCTGAAGAAATGCATCTTCGAGAGTTTTCCTGAAAAAAAAGACATTTGGTAAGGTTTGCAAAAACAAAATTTGATTTGTTACTCAATTTGACAGTAATGTACTTAGAATCCTAAAATAATGCGAAAAAAGCAATAAAAATGTATTCAAACATAATTCTTAATCCGAACCTGCAAAATGTCTAAAAATGCCTGTGATATTGAATACATGTGATTTTTACTAGATACAGTTGTTTTTCTATGGTTTGCAAATACAAAAATGAGGTTTTACTCAATATGACTGTATACTGTAACACTCAATATGACAGTTATTTAAACATAACTCCTACACCACACATGAAAAATGGCTAATAATGCATGAAATAATGCATCTTTGGGAGTTTTACTCGAAACATATGCTTTTTTAAATCTTGCAAATGCAAAAAGTAGTTTTTTACTCAATATGACTATAATAGTCTTAGAATCCTGAGATAATGCGAAAAAAGCAATAAAAATGTATTAAAACATAACTTCTAAACAACACATGCAAAATGGCTAATAATGCCTAGAGATATGTTTTTTTGTTAGTTGTACTAGAAAAATGATCTTTTGTAAGGTTTGCAAAGACACAAGTTAGTTTTTTTATTCAATATAACAGTGTAACTGTCATACTAAATATGAAAGGTTTATAATCATAACTCCAAAACCAAATATGAAATTTGTCTTTAAAAGCCTTTAATATTGAATCTATGTGAGTTTTAGCAGAATCAGGTATTTTGGAAAGAATCACAAATACAAATATTAGATTTTACTGGCCTCATATTGGTCACACTCAAAATGACAGTTTTTGAAACATAACTCCAAAAATACACATGCAAAATGTCTAATAATGCCTGAAGAAATGCATCTTCGAGAGTTTTCCAGAAAAAAAACATTTGGTAAGGTTTGCAAAAACAAAATTTGATTCGTTACTCAATTTGACAGTAATGTACTTAGAATCCTGAGATAATGCGAAAAAAGCAATAAAAATGTATTCAAACATAATTCCTAATCCAAACGTGCAAAATGTCTAAAAATGCCTGTGATATTGAATACATGTGAGTTTTACTAGATACAGTTGTTTTTCTATGGTTTGCAAATACAAAAATGAGGTTTTACTCAATATAACTGTATACTGTAACACTCAATATGACAGTTATTTAAACATAACTCCTACACCACACATGAAAAATGGCTAATAATGCATGAAATAATGCATCTTTGGGAGTTTTACTCGAAACATATGCTTTTTTAAATCTTGCAAATGCAAAAAGTAGTTTTTTACTCAATATGACTAAAATAGTCTTAGAATCCTGAGATAATGCGAAAAAAGCAATAAAAATGTATTCAAACATAACTTCTAAACAACACATGCAAAATGGCTAATAATGCCTAGAGATATGTTTTTTTGTTAGTTGTACTAGAAAAATGATCTTTTATAAGGTTTGCAAAGACACAAGTTAGTTTTTTTATTCAATATAACAGTGTAACTGTCATACTGAATATGAAAGGTTTATAATCATAACTCCAAAACCAAATATGAAATTTGTCTTAAAAAGCCTTTAATATTGAATCTATGTGAGTTTTAGCAGAATCAGGTATTTTGGAAAGAATCACAAATACAAATATTAGATTTTACTGGCCTCATATTGGTCACACTCAAAATGACAGTTTTTGAAACATAACTCCAAAAATACACATGCAAAATGTCTAATAATGCCTGAAGAAATGCATCTTCGAGAGTTTTCCTGAAAAAAAAGACATTTGGTAAGGTTTGCAAAAACAAAATTTGATTTGTTACTCAATTTGACAGTAATGTACTTAGAATCCTGAGATAATGCGAAAAAAGCAATAAAAATGTATTCAAACATAATTCCTAATCCAAACCTGCAAAATGTCTAAAAATGCCTTTGATATTGAATACATGTGAGTTTTACTAGATACAGTTGTTTTTCAATGGTTTGCAAATACAAAAATGAGGTTTTACTCAATATGACTGTATACTGTAACACTCAATATGACAGTTATTTAAACATAACTCCTACACCACACACGAAAAATGGCTAATAATGCCTGAAATAATGCATCTTTGGGAGTTTTACTCGAAACATATGCTTTTTTAAATCTTGCAAATGCAAAAAGTAGTTTTTTACTCAATATGACTATAATAGTCTTAGAATCCTGAGATAATGCGAAAAAGCAATAAAAATGTATTCACACATAACTTCTAAACAACACATGCAAAAAGGCTAATAATGCCTAGAGATATGTTTTTTGTTAGTTGTACTAGAAAAATGATCTTTTGTAAGGTTTGCAAAGACACAAGTTAATTTTTTTATTCAATATAACAGTGTAACTGTCATACTAAATATGAAAGGGTTTATAATGATAACTCCAAAACCAAATATGACATTTGTCTTAAAAAGCCTTTAATATTGAATTTATGTAAGTTTTAGCAGAATCAGGTATTTTGGAAAGAATCACAAATACAAATATTAGATTTTACTGGCCTCATATTGATCACACTCAAAATGACAGTTTTTGAAACATAACTCCAAAAATACAAATGCAAAAATTCTAATAATGCCTGAAGAAATGCATCTTCGAGAGTTTTCCTGAAAAAAAAGACATTTGGTAAGGTTTGCAAAAACAAAATTTGATTTGTTACTCAATTTGACAGTAATGTACTTAGAATCCTGAGAAAATGCGAAAAAAGCAATAAAAATGTATTCAAACATAATTCCTAATCCAAACGTGCAAAATGTCTAAAAATGCCTGTGATATTGAATACATGTTAGTTTTACTAGATACAGTTGTTTTTCTATGGTTTGCAAATACAAAAATGAGGTTTTACTCAATATGACTGTATGCTGTAACACTCAATATGACAGTTATTTAAACATAACTCCTACACCACACATGAAAAATGGCTAATAATGCCTGAAATAATGCATCTTTGGGAGTTTTACTCGAAACATATGCTTTTTTAAATCTTGCAAATGCAAAAAGTAGTTTTTTACTCAATATGACTATAATAGTCTGAGAATCCTGAGATAATGCGAAAAAAGCAATAAAAATGTATTCACACAACTTCTAAACAACACATGCAAAATGGTTAATAATGCCTAGAGATATGTTTTTTTTGTTAGTTGTACTAGAAAAATGATCTTTTGAAAGGTTTGCAAAGACACAAGTTAATTTTTTTATTCAATATAACAGTGTAACTGTCATACTAAATATGAAAGGTTTATAATGATAACTTCAAAACCAAATATGACATTTGTCTTAAAAAGCCTTTAATATTGAATTTATGTAAGTTTTAGCAGAATCAGGTATTTTGGAAAGAATCACAAATACAAATATTAGATTTTACTGGCCTCATATTGGTCACATTCAAAATGACAGTTTTTGAAACATAACTCCAAAAATACACATTCAAAATGTCTAATAATGCCTGAAGAAATGCATCTTCGAGAGTTTTCCTGAAAAAAAAGACATTTGGTAAGGTTTGCAAAAACAAAATTTGATTTGTTACTCAATTTGACAGTAATGTACTTAGAATCCTGAGATAATGCGAAAAAAGCAATAAAAATGTATTCAAACATAATTCCTAATCCAAACGTGCAAAATGTCTAAAAATGCCTGTGATATTGAATACATGTGAGTTTTACTAGATACAGTTGTTTTTCAATGGTTTGCAAATACAAAAATGAGGTTTTACTCAATATGACTGTATACTGTAACACTCAATATGACAGTTTTTGAAACATAACTCCTACACCACACATGAAAAATGGCTAATAATGCCTGAAATAATGCATCTTTGGGAGTTTTACTCGAAACATATGCTTTTTTAAATCTTGCAAATGCAAAAAATAGTTTTTTACTCAATATGACTATAATAGTCTTAGAATCCTGAGATAATGCGAAAAAAGCAATAAAAATGTATTCACACATAACTTCTAAACAACACATGCAAAATGGCTAATAATGCCTAGAGATATGTTTTTTTGTTAGTTGTACTAGAACAATGATATTTTGTAAGGTTTGCAAAGACACAAGTTAATTTTTTTATTCAATATAACAGTGTAACTGTCATACTAAATATGAAAGGTTTATAATGATAACTCCAAAACCAAATATGACATTTGTCTTAAAAAGCCTTTAATATTGAATTTATGTAAGTTTTAGCAGAATCAGGTATTTTGGAAAGAATCACAAATACAAATATTAGATTTTACTGGCCTCAAATTGGTCACACTCAAAATGACAGTTTTTGAAACATAACTCCAAAAATACACATGCAAAATGTCTAATAATGCCTGAAGAAATGCATCTTCGAGAGTTTTCCTGAAAAAAAGACATTTGGTAAGTTTTGCAAAAACAAAATTTGATTTGTTGCTCAATTTGACAGTAATGTACTTAGAATCCTGAGATAATGCGAAAAAAGCAATAAAAATGTATTCAAACATAATTCCTAATCCAAACCTGCAAAATGTCTAAAAATGCCTGTGATATTGAATTCATGTGAGTTTTACTAGATACAGTTGTTTTTCAATGGTTTGCAAATACAAAAATGAGGTTTTACTCAATATGACTGTATACTGTAACACTCAATATGACAGTTATTTAAACATAACTCCTACACCACACATGAAAAATGGCTAATAATGCATGAAATAATGCATCTTTGGGAGTTTTACTCGAAACATATGCTTTTTTAAATCTTGCAAATGCAAAAAGTAGTTTTTTACTCAATATGACTATAATAGTCTTAGAATCCTGAGATAATGCGAAAAAAGCAATAAAAATGTATTCAAACATAACTTCTAAACAACACATGCAAAATGGCTAATAATGCCTAGAGATATGTTTTTTTGTTAGTTGTACTAGAAAAATGATCTTTTATAAGGTTTGCAAAGACACAAGTTAGTTTTTTTATTCAATATAACAGTGTAACTGTCATACTGAATATGAAAGGTTTATAATCATAACTCCAAAACCAAATATGAAATTTGTCTTAAAAAGCCTTTAATATTGAATCTATGTGAGTTTTAGCAGAATCAGGTATTTTGGAAAGAATCACAAATACAAATATTAGATTTTACTGGCCTCATATTGGTCACACTCAAAATGACAGTTTTTGAAACATAACTCCAAAAATACACATGCAAAATGTCTAATAATGCCTGAAGAAATGCATCTTCGAGAGTTTTCCTGAAAAAAAAGACATTTGGTAAGGTTTGCAAAAACAAAATTTGATTTGTTACTCAATTTGACAGTAATGTACTTAGAATCCTGAGATAATGCGAAAAAAGCAATAAAAATGTATTCAAACATAATTCCTAATCCAAACGTGCAAAATGTCTAAAAATGCCTGTGATATTGAATACATGTGAGTTTTACTAGATACAGTTGTTTTTCTATGGTTTGCAAATACAAAAATGAGGTTTTACTCAATATGACTGTATACTGTAACACTCAATATGACAGTTATTTAAACATAACTCCTACACCACACATGAAAAATTGCTAATAATGCCTGAAATAATGCATCTTTGGGAGTTTTACTCGAAACATATGCTTTTTTAAATCTTGCAAATGCAAAAAGTAGTTTTTTACTCAATATGACTATAATAGTCTTAGAATCCTGAGATAATGCGAAAAAAGCAATAAAAATGTATTCACACATAACTTCTAAACAACACATGCAAAATGGCTAATGATGCCTAGAGATATGTTTTTTTTGTTAGTTGTACTAGAAAAATGATCTTTTGTAAGGTTTGCAAAGACACAAGTTAATTTTTTTATTCAATATAACAGTGTAACTGTCATACTAAATATGAAAGGTTTATAATGATAACTCCAAAACCAAATATGACATTTGTCTTAAAAAGCCTTTAATATTGAATTTATGTAAGTTTTAGCAGAATCAGGTATTTTGGAAAGAATCACAAATAAAAATATTAGATTTTACTGGCCTCATATTGGTCACACTCAAAATGACAGTTTTTGAAACATAACTCCAAAAATACACATTCAAAATGTCTAATAATGCCTGAAGAAATGCATCTTCGAGAGTTTTCCTGAAAAAAAAGACATTTGGTAAGGTTTGCAAAAACAAAATTTGATTTGTTACTCAATTTGACAGTAATGTACTTAGAATCCTGAGATAATGCGAAAAAAGCAATAAAAATGTATTCAAACATAACTTCTAAACAACACATGCAAAATGGCTAATAACGCCTAGAGATATGTTTTTTGGTTAGTTGTACTAGAAAAATGATCTTTTATAAGGTTTGCAAATACACAAGTTAGTTTTTTATTCAATATAACAGTGTAACTGTCATACTAAATATGAAAGGTTTATAATCATAACTCCAAAACCATATATGAAATTTGTCTTAAAAAGCCTTTAATATTGAATCTATGTGAGTTTTAGCAGAATCAGGTATTTTGGAAAGAATCACAAATACAAATATTAGATTTTACTGGCCTCATATTGGTCACACTCAAAATGACAGTTTTTGAAACATAACTCCAAAAATACACATGCAAAATGTCTAATAATGCCTGAAGAAATGCATCTTCGAGAGTTTTCCTGAAAAAAAAGACATTTGGTAAGGTTTGCAAAAACAAAATTTGATTTGTTACTCAATTTTGACAGTAATGTACTTAGAATCCTGAGATAATGCGAAAAAAGCAATAAAAATGTATTCAAACATAATTCCTAATCCAAACGTGCAAAATGTCTAAAAATGCCTGTGATATTGAATACATGTGAGTTTTACTAGATACAGTTGTTTTTCAATGGTTTGCAAATACAAAAATGAGGTTTTACTCAATATGACTGTATACTGTAACACTCAATATGACAGTTATTTAAACATAACTCCTACACCACACATGAAAAATGGCTAATAATGCCTGAAATAATGCATCTTTGGGAGTTTTACTCGAAACATATGCTTTTTTAAATCTTGCAAATGCAAAAAGTAGTTTTTTACTCAATATGACTATAATAGTCTTAGAATCCTGAGATAATGCGAAAAAATCAATAAAAATGTATTCAAACATAACTTCTAAACAACACATGCAAAATGGCTAATAATGCCTAGAGATATGTTTTTTTGTTAGTTGTATTAGAAAAATGATATTTTATAAGGGTTGCAAAGACACAAGTTAGTTTTTTTATTCAATATAACAGTGTAACTGTCATACTAAATATGAAAGGTTTATAATCATAACTCCAAAATCAAATATGAAATTTGTCTTAAAAAGCCTTTAATATTGAATCTATGTGAGTTTTAGCAGAATCAGGTATTTTGGAAAGAATCACAAATACAAATATTAGATTTTACTGGCCTCATATTGGTCACACTCAAAATGACAGTTTTTGAAACATAACTCCAAAAATACACATGCAAAATGTCTAATAATGCCTGAAGAAATGTATCTTCGAGAGTTTTCCAGAAAAAAAACATTTGGTAAGGTTTGCAAAAACAAAATTTGATTTGTTACTCAATTTGACAGTAATGTACTTAGAATCCTGAGATAATGCGAAAAAAGCAATAAAAATGTATTCAAACATAATTCCTAATCCAAACCTGCAAAATGTCTAAAAATGCCTGTGATATTGAATACATGTGAGTTTTACTAGATACAGTTGTTTTTCAATGGTTTGCAAATACAAAAATGAGGTTTTACTCAATATGACTGTATACTGTAACACTCAATATGACAGTTATTTAAACATAACTCCTACACCACACATGAAAAATGGCTAATAATGCCTGAAATAATGCATCTTTGGGAGTTTTACTCGAAACATATGCTTTTTTAAATCTTGCAAATGCAAAAAGTAGTTTTTTACTCAATATGACTATAATAGTCTTGGAATCCTGAGATAATGCGAAAAAAGCAATAAAAATGTATTCACACATAACTTCTAAACAACACATGCAAAATGGCTAATAATGCCTAGAGATATGTTTTTTGGTTAGTTGTACTAGAAAAATTATCTTTTGTAAGGTTTGCAAAGACACAAGTTAATTTTTTTATTCAATATAACAGTGTAACTGTCATACTAAATATGAAAGGTTTATAATGATAACTCCAAAACCAAATATGACATTTGTCTTAAAAAGCCTTTAATATTGAATTTATGTAAGTTTTAGCAGAATCAGGTATTTTGGAAAGAATCACAAATACAAATATTAGATTTTACTGGCCTCATATTGGTCACACTCAAAATGACAGTTTTTGAAACATAACTCCAAAAATACACATGCAAAATGTCTAATAATGCCTGAAGAAATGCATCTTCGAGAGTTTTCCTGAAAAAAAAGACATTTGGTAAGGTTTGCAAAAACAAAATTTGATTTGTCACTCAATTTGACAGTTCTTTTCAACTTTCCCTTGAGGTACTTGTCCTCTATCGGTCTCGTGCCGGTATTTAGCCTTAGATGGAGTTTACCACCCGCTTTGGAAAGGTTCACAAATACAAAAATTTGGTTTTACTGGCCACACATTGGTCACACTGAATAAGACAGTTTTTTCACCATATCTCCAAAAATACACATGCAAAATTACAAAAAAATGCCTGAAGAAATGTATCTTTGTGAGTTTTACTGAAAAAAAAAACATTTTGTAAGGTTTGCAAAAACAAAAAGAAATGTTTTGTAATGTTAATGTAGTTTTAAGGTAAATTATTTTTTTTTAATATTTATGTGTATTTTCACATTCAAGGCAAAAAATATATGTAGCCTCTTATAAAAGGTTTAGGCTCAAACTAACATTTACATTTTTTTCCCTGTAATATGACATACATGAGTGACTGCAAGACATACTTAATCAACAGTCAACAGCCTTACAGATCACACTGAAGGTGGCCGTACAAACAACTTTAACAATGTTACAAATATGCGCCACATTGTGGAGCCACATCAAACAAGAATGACAAACACATTTCAGGAGAACATCTTCACCGTAACACAACATTAACACAACAGAAACAATACCCAGAATTCCATGTGTTACAATATACACCCCCACCACCTAACCCCGCCCACCTCAACCAACGCACGGAGGGGGGCGGTGATGTTTTGGGGCGCGGGGTTGGGTGGTAGCAGGGGTGTAGCCCGGAAGAGTCAGCGTTGCATGGGCTTGTGGGTATTTGTTATGTTATGTTGTGTTTATGTTTTGTTACAGTGAGGATGTTTTCCTGAAATGTGTTTATCATTCTTGTTCGATGTGGATTCACAGTGTGGTGCGTATTTTGTAACAGTGTTAAAGTTGTTTGTACAGCCACCGTCAGTGTGACCTGTGTGGCTGTTGACCAAGTATGTCTTGCAGTCTCTATCACATGCATGATAATATCATGCACATCACACTCATCAGTAGGCATGCTGATGATTTGGTGAATGAGCGTATAAAAAGTCACCCGGCCAGACTTTGGTCATGAGGGTCAGTAAAATTCTCACAGTGAAATGGTAGGGTCGGTAAGTATGTTGCTAGGGTGGGGTAGCCATTCATGCAAGGTGAATCCACTTTGCAACAAGCTCCTGCATCCAGTGGCCCCCCACTAAAGTCAATGAGACACCCCTGATCCTAACAATCCAGAAAAAATTTGTAAAACAATGGTATTTTTCTGTGGAACCGCCAGCATTGTCACTTCACTAAAAGTGGTTGAAAGTAATAATTTGGAAAAACTCTTTAGAATAAAGGTATTTTTCTGCAGAACTGTTTGCATCGTCACTTTATTAAAGGTGGTTGATCTTAATAATTTAGTAAAAATCTGTAAAATTATGATATTTCAGCCCAAAACGTTTCATGAAAATTTCTGTAAATATAATATTTTTGATCATTATTTGGTTTACAATGTTTTACTTTAGTTTTATGGTTTTTGTTTGGCAGCCGTAGCTGCCAGTAAATGACCGTTTTTTTACAAAATTTATTTTTACAGTGTTTGCAAAGATAAAAGTTAGTTTTTTTTATTCAATATAACAGTAAAACTGTCATACTAAATATGAAAGGTTAATAAACATAACTCCGAAACCAAACATGAAATCTGTCTAAAAAAGCCAGTAATATTGACTTTATGTGAGTTTTACCTGAATTAGGTATTTTGGAAAGGTTCACAAATACAAAAATGTGGTTTTACTGGCCTCACATTGGTCACACTCAATAAAACAGTTTTTGAACCCTATCTCCAAAAATACACATGCAAAATTACAAAAAAATGCCTGAAAAAATGTATCTTTGTGAGTTTTACTGGATAAAAAAAAACATTTTGTAAGGGTTGCAAAAACAAAAAGAAATGTTTTACCCAATTTGACAGTAATGTACTTAAAATCCTGAGATAATGCAAAAAGAGCAATAAAAATGTATTCCAACATAATTCCTAATCCAAACGTGCAAAATGTCTAAAAATGCCTGTGATATTTAATACATGTGAGTTTTACTAGATACAGTTGATTTTCTATGGTTTGCAAATCCAAAAATTAGGTTTTACTCCATATGACTGTGTACTGTAACACTCAATATGACAGTTTTTTAAACATAACTCCTACACCACACATGGCTAATAATGCCTGAAATAATGCATCTTTGGGAGTTTTACTCGAAACGATTGCTTTTTTAAATCATTGCAATGCAAAAAATTGTTGTTTTACTCAATATGACAATAATGTTCTTGGAATCCTGAGATAATGCGAAAAAAAACAATAAAATGTTTTCAAACACAACTTTTAAACAACACATGCAAAACGGCTAATAATGCCTAGAGATGTGTATCTTTGTTAGTTGTAGTAGAAAAATTATCTTTTGTAGGGTTCACTGTAAAAAAAAAAAAATCAAATTTTTATGGTTAGTTTACTCTAAATTTCTACTGTAGTTTTTCCATTTTTTTAGATAGGTTATAAAACTGTAGAATTGAAGACATTATCTGTAAATAAACAAACCGCCTGTTATTTTGAATAATATACCAGTAATGACGAACTATGTATATTCCTATTTTTTTACAGGAAAATACCAAATTAATTATACATATTATTTTCTGTTTTCTCAAATTACTTTCAATTTCATATAAAATTACAGTAATTAACTTTATATAAATATGTAGCTTGTTATATAAAAGTATTTGTCCATACTGACAATCTAAAAATGTTATATGTAATTTTAAGGTAAATCAATTTTTTTTAATATTTATGTGAATTTTCACATTCAAGGCGAAAAATATATGTAGCCTCTTATAAAAGGGTATGCTCAAACTAACAATTACATGTGTTTCCCTGTAATATGACATACATGAATGACTGCAAGACATACTTAATCAACAGTCAACAGCCTTACAGATCACACTGACGGTGGCCGTACAAACGACTTTAACAATGTTACAAATATGCGCCACATTGTGGAGCCACATCAAACAAGAATGACAAACACATTTCAGGAGAACATCTTCACCGTAACACAACATTAACGCAACAGAAACAATACCCAGAATTCCATGTGTTACAATACACACCCCCACCACCTAAACCCGCCCACCTCAACCAACGAACGGAGGAGGGCGGTGATGTTTTGGGGCGCGGGGTTGGGTGGTAGCGGGGATGTAGCCCGGAAAAGATAGCGCTGCATGGTTTTGTGGGTATTTGTTATGTTGTGTTTATGTTTTATTACAGTGGGGATGTTTTCCTGAAATGTGTTTATCATTCTTGTTCAATGTGAGTTCACAGTGTGGTGCATATTTGTAACAGTGTTAAAGTTGTTTGTGCAGCCACCGTCAGTGTGACCTGTGTGGCTGTTGACCAAGTATATCTTGCAGTCACCATCATATGCACAACAATACCGTGCACATCACATGCCTCAATTGGCACGCTTATGATTTGATGAATGAGCGTACAAAAAAGCCCACCGCGGTACTACTTGTCATATTCGCCCGGCCAAGCTTTGAGTCAATCCAATATGAGGGTAATGAAATTCTCGGGGTGAAATGGTGGGATTGGTAAGTACGTTGCATGGTTGGGATAGCGATTCATGCAAGGTCAACCCACTTTGTATCAATTTCCTGCATCCAGTGGCCCACCGGTAAAGTGAATGAGACACCCCTGATCCTAACAATTCAGAAAAAATCTGTTAAACAACGGTATTTTTCTGTGGAACCGCCAGCATTGTCACTTCACTAAAGGTGATTGATCGTAATACTTTGGAAAAACTCTTTAGAATAAAGGTATTTTTCTGCAGAACTGTTTGCATCGTCACTTTATTAAAGGTGGTTGATCGTAATCATTTTGTAAAAATCTGTAAAATTACGATATTTCTCCCCAAAACATTTCATGAAAATTTCTGTAAATATAATGTTTTTGATCATTATTTGGTTTACAATGTTTTACTTTAATTTTATGATTTTTGTTTGGCAGCCGTAGCTGCCAGTAAATGACCGTTTTTTTACAGAATATATTTTTACAGTGTTTTCAAAGATACAAGTTTGTTTTTTTTATTCGATATAACAGTATTACTGTCATACTAAATATGAAAGGTTCATAAACATAACTCCAAAACCAAACATGAAATCTGTCTAAAAAAGCCTGTAATATTGACTTTATGTGAGTTTTACCTGAATTAGGTATTTTGGAAAGGTTCACAAATACAAAAATTTGGTTTTACTGGCCTCACATTGGTCACACTCAATAAGACAGTTTTTGAACCATATCTCCAAAAATACACATGCAAAATTACAAAAAAATGCCTGAAGAAAAGTATATTTGTGAGTTTTACTGGGAAAAAAACTTTTTGTAAGGTTTGCAAAAACAAAAAGGAATGTTTTACCCAGTATGACAGTAATGTACTTAAAATCCTGAGATAATGCAAAAAGAGCAATAAAAATGTATTCAAACATAATTCCTAATCCAAACGTGCAATTTGTCTAAAAAAGCCTGTAATATTGAATTTATGTGAGTTTTAGCAGAATCGGGTATTTTGGAAAAGTTCACAAATACAAAAATTTGGTTTTACTGGCCTCATATTGGTCAAACTCAAAATGACAGTTTTTGAAACATAACTCCTAAAATACACATGCAAAATGTCTAATAATGCCTGAAGAAATGCATCTTTGAGAGTTTTCCTGAAAAAAAAAAAACATTTGGTGAGGTTTTTAAAAACAACATTTTATTTGGCAACTGTCATACTAAATATGAAAGGTTTATAATGATAACTCCAAAACCAAATATGACATTTGTCTTAAAAAGCCTTTAATATTGAATTTATGTAAGTTTTAGCACAATCAGGTATTTTGGAAAGAATCACAAATACAAATATTAGATTTTACTGGCCTCATATTGGTCACACTCAAAATGACAGTTTTGAAACATAACTCCAAAAATACACATGCAAAATGTCTAATAATGCCTGAAGAAATGCATCTTCGAGAGTTTTCCTGAAAAAAAAGACATTTGGTAAGGTTTGCAAAAACAAAATTTGATTTGTTACTCAATTTGACAGTAATGTACTTAGAATCCTGAGATAATGCGAAAAAAGCAATAAAAATGTATTCAAACATAATTCTTAATCCAAACCTGCAAAATGTCTAAAAATGCCTGTGATATTGAATACATGTGAGTTTTACTAGATACAGTTGTTTTTCTATGGTTTGCAAATACAAAAATGAGGTTTTACTCAATATGACTGTATACTGTAACACTCAATATGACAGTTATTTAAACATAACTCCTACACCACACATGAAAAATGGCTAATAATGCATGAAATAATGCATCTTTGGGAGTTTTACTCGAAACATATGCTTTTTTAAATCTTGCAAATGCAAAAAGTAGTTTTTTACTCAATATGACTATAATAGTCTTAGAATCCTGAGATAATGCGAAAAAAGCAATAAAAATGTATTCAAACATAACTTCTAAACAACACATGCAAAATGGCTAATAATGCCTAGAGATATGTTTTTTTGTTAGTTGTACTAGAAAAATGATCTTTTATAAGGTTTGCAAAGACACAAGTTAGTTTTTTTATTCAATATAACAGTGTAACTGTCATACTAAATATGAAAGGTTTATAATCATAACTCCAAAACCAAAAATGAAATTTGTCTTAAAAAGCCTTTAATATTGAATCTATGTGAGTTTTAGCAGAATCAGGTATTTTGGAAAGAATCACAAATACAAATATTAGATTTTACTGGCCTCATATTGGTCACACTCAAAATGACAGTTTTTGAAACATAACTCCAAAAATACACATGCAAAATGTCTAATAATGCCTGAAGAAATGCATCTTCGAGAGTTTTCCAGAAAAAAAACATTTGGTAAGGTTTGCAAAAACAAAATTTGATTCGTTACTCAATTTGACAGTAATGTACTTAGAATCCTGAGATAATGCGAAAAAAGCAATAAAAATGTATTCAAACATAATTCCTAATCCAAACCTGCAAAATGTCTAAAAAGGCCTGTGATATTGAATACATGTGAGTTTTACTAGATACAGTTGTTTTTCTATGGTTTGCAAATACAAAAATGAGGTTTTACTCAATATGACTGTATACTGTAACACTCAATATGACAGTTATTTAAACATAACTCCTACACCACACATGAAAAATGGCTAATAATGCATGAAATAATGCATCTTTGGGAGTTTTACTCGAAACATATGCTTTTTTAAATCTTGCGAATGCAAAAAGTAGTTTTTTACTCAATATGACTATAATAGTCTTAGAATCCTGAGATAATGCGAAAAAAGCAATAAAAATGTATTCAAACATAACTTCTAAACAACACATGCAAAATGGCTAATAATGCCTAGAGATATGTTTTTTTGTTAGTTGTACTAGAAAAATGATCTTTTATAAGGTTTGCAAAGACACAAGTTAGTTTTTTTATTCAATATAACAGTGTAACTGTCATACTAAATATGAAAGGTTTATAATCATAACTCCAAAACCAAATATGAAATTTGTCTTAAAAAGCCTTTAATATTGAATCTATGTGAGTTTTAGCAGAATCAGGTATTTTGGAAAGAATCACAAATACAAATATTAGATTTTACTGGCCTCATATTGGTCACACTCAAAATGACAGTTTTTGAAACATAACTCCAAAAATACACATGCAAAATGTCTAATAATGCCTGAAGAAATGCATCTTCAAATTGAGTAACAAATCAAATTTTAGAAGTTATGTTTGAATACATTTTTATTGCTTTTTTCGCATTATCTCAGGATTGTAAGACTATTATAGTCAAATTGAGTAAAACACTACTTTTTGCACTTGCAAGATTTAAAAAAGCATATGTTTTGAGTAAAACTCCCAAAGATGCATTATTTCAGGCATTATTAGCCATTTTTCATGTGTGGTGTAGGAGTTATGTTTAAATAACTGTCATAGTGAGTGTTACAGTATACAGTCATATTGAGTAAAACCTCATTTTTGTATTTGCAAACCATAGAAAAACAACTGTATCTAGTAAAACTCACATGTATTCAATATCACAGGCATTTTTAGACATTTTGCACGTTTGGATTAGGAATTATGTTGGAATACATTTTTATTGCTTTTTTCGCATTATCTCAGGATTCTAAGTACATTACTGTCAAATTGAGTATCAAATCAACTTTTGTTTTTGCAAACCTTACCAAATGTTTTTTTTCAGGAAAACTCTTGAAGATGCATTTCTTCAGGCATTATTGGACATTTTGCATGTGTATTTTTGGAGTTATGTTTCAAAAACTGTCATTTTGAGTGTGACCAATATGAGGCCAGTAAAATCTAATATTTGTATTTGTGATTCTTTCCAAAATACCTGATTCTGGTAAAACTTACATAAATTCAATATTAAAGGCTCTTAAAGACAAATTTCATATTTGGTTTTGGAGTTATGATTATAAACCTTTCATATTTAGTATGACAGTTACACTGTTATATTGAATAAAAAAACTAACTTGTGTCTTTGCAAACCTTACAAAAGATCATTTTTCTAGTACAACTAACCAAAAAACATATCTCTAGGCATTATTAGCCATTTTGCATGTGTTGTTTAGAAGTTATGTTTGAATACATTTTTATTGCTTTTTTCGCATTATCTCAGGATTGTAAGACTATTATAGTCACATTGAGTAAAACACTACTTTTTGCACTTGCAAGATTTAAAAAAGGATATGTTTCGAGTAAAACTCCCAAAGATGCATTATTTCAGGCATTATTAGCCATTTTTCATGTGTGGTGTAGGAGTTATGTTTAAATAACTGTCATATTGAGTGTTACAGTATACAGTCATATTGAGTAAAACCTAATTTTTGTATTTGCAAACCATTGAAAAACAACTGTATCTAGTAAAACTCACATATATTCAATATCACAGGCATTTTTAGACATTTTGCACGTTTGGATTAGGAATTATGTTTGAATACATTTTTATTGCTTTTTTTGCATTATCTCAGGATTCTAAGACTATTATAGTCATATTGAGTAAAATACTACTTTTTGCATTTGCAAGATTTAAAAAAGCATATCTTTCGAGTAAAACTCCCAAAGATGCATTATTTCAGGCATTATTAGCCATTTTTCATGTGTGGTGTAGGAGTTATGTTTCAAAAACTGTCATATTGAGGGTTACAGTATACAGTCATATTGAGAAAAACCTCATTTTTGTATTTGCAAACCATTGAAAAACAACTGTATCTATTAAAACTCACATGTATTCAATATCACAGGCATTTTTAGACATTTTGCATGTTTGGATTAGGAATTATGTTTGAATACATTTTTATTGCTTTTTTCGCATTATCTCAGGATTCTAAGTACATTACTGTCAAATTGAGTAACAAATCAAATTTTGTTTTTGCAAACCTTACCAAATGTCTTTTGTTTCCAGGAAAACTCTCGAAGATGCATTTCTTCAGGCATTATTAGACATTTTGCATGTGTATTTTTGGAGTTATGTTTCAAAAACTGTCATTTTGAGTGTGACCTATATGACGCCAGTAAAATCTAATATTCGTATTTGTGATTCTTTCCAAAATACCTGATTCTGCTAAAACTTACATAAATTCAATATTAAAGGCTTTTTAAGACAAATGTCATATTTGGTTTTGGAGTTATGAGTATAAACATTTCATATTTAGTATGACAGTTAAACTGTTATATTGAATAAAAAAATTAACTTGTGTCTTTGCAAACCTTACAAAAGATCATTTTTCTAGTACAACTAACAAAAAAACATATCTCTAGGCATTATTAGCCATTTTGCATGTGTTGTTTAGAAGTTATGTGTGAATACATTTTTATTGCTTTTTTCGCATTTTCTCAGGATTCTAAGACTATTATAGTCATATTGAGTAAAAAACTACTTTTTGCATTTGCAAGATTTAAAAAAGCATATATTTCGAGTAAAACTCCCAAAGATGCATTATTTCAGGCATTATTAGCCATTTTTCATGTGTGGTGTAGGAGTTATGTTTAAATAACTTTCATATTGAGTGTTACAGTATACAGTCATATTGAGTAAAACCTCATTTTTGTATTTGCAAACCATTGAAAAACAACTGTATCTAGTAAAACTCACATGTATTCAATATCACAGGCCTTGTTAGACATTTTGCACGTTTGGATTAGGAATTATGTTTGAATACATTTTTATTGCTTTTTTCGCATTATCTCAGGATTCTAAGTACATTACTGTCAAATTGAGTAACAAATCAAATTTTGTTTTTGCAAACCTTACCAAATGTTTTTTTTCTGGAAAAATCTCGAAGATGCATTTCTTCAGGCATTATTAGACATTTTGCATATGTATTTTTGGAGTTATGTTTCAAAAACTGTCATTTTGAGTGTGACCAATATGAGGCCAGTAAAATCTAATATTTGTATTTGTGATTCTTTCCAAAATACCTGATTCTGCTAAAACTTACATAAATTCAATATTAAAGGCTTTTTAAGACAAATGTCATATTTGGTTTTGGAGTTATCATTATAAACCTTTCATATTTAGTATGACAGTTACACTGTTATATTGAATAAAAAAATTAACTTGTGTCTTTGCAAACCTTACAAAAGATCATTGTTCTAGTACAACTAACCCAAAAACATATCTCTAGCTATTATTAGCCATTTTGCATGTGTTGTTTAGAAGTTATGTTTGAATACATTTTTATTGCTTTTTTCGCATTATCTCAGGATTCTAGAACTATTATAGTCATATTGAGTAAAAAACTACTTTTTGCATTTGCAAGATTTAAAAAAGCATATGTTTCGAGTAAAACTCCCAAAGATGCATTATTTCAGGCATTAGCCATTTTTCATGTGTGGTGTAGGAGTTATGTTTAAATAACTGTCATATTGAGTGTTACAGTATACAGTCATATTGAGTAAAACCTCTATTTGTATTTGCAAACCATTGAAAAACAACTGTATCTAGTAAAACTCACATGTATTCAATATCACAGGCATTTTTAGACATTTTGCAGGTTTGGATTAGGAATTATGTTTGAATACATTTTTATTGCTTTTTTCGCATTATCTCAGGATTCTAAGTACATTACTGTCAAATTGAGTATCAAATCAAATTTTGCTTTTGCAAACCTTACCAAATGTTTTTTTTTTTCAGGAAAACTCTTGAAGATGCATTTTTTAAGGCATCATTAGACATTTTGCATGTGTATTTTTGGAGTTATGCTTCAAAAACTGTCATTTTGAGTGTGATCAATATGAGGCCAGTACAATCTAATATTTGTATTTGTGATTCTTTCCAAAATACCTGATTCTGGTAAAACTTACATAAATTCAATATTAAAGGCTCTTAAAGACAAATTTCATATTTGGTTTTGGAGTTATGATTATAAACCTTTCATATTTAGTATGACAGTTACACTGTTATATTGAATAAAAAAACTAACTTGTGTCTTTGCAAACCTTACAAAAGATCATTTTTCTAGTACAACTAACAAAAAAACATATCTCTAGCTATTATTAGCCATTTTGCATGTGTTGTTTAGAAGTTATGTTTGAATACATTTTTATTGCTTTTTTCGCATTATCTCAGGATTGTAAGACTATTATAGTCATATTGAGTAAAAAACTACTTTTTGCATTTGCAAGATTTAAAAAAGCATATGTTTTGAGTAAAACTCCCAAAGATGCATTATTTCAGGCATTATTAGCCATTTTTCATGTGTGGTGTAGGAGTTATGTTTAAATAACTGTCATAGTGAGTGTTACAGTATACAGTCATATTGAGTAAAACCTCATTTTTGTATTTGCAAACCATAGAAAAACAACTGTATCTAGTAAAACTCACATGTATTCAATATCACAGGCATTTTTAGACATTTTGCACGTTTGGATTAGGAATTATGTTGGAATACATTTTTATTGCTTTTTTCGCATTATCTCAGGATTCTAAGTACATTACTGTCAAATTGAGTATCAAATCAACTTTTGTTTTTGCAAACCTTACCAAATTTTTTTTTCAGGAAAACTCTTGAAGATGCATTTCTTCAGGCATTATTAGACATTTTGCATGTGTATTTTTGGAGTTATGTTTCAAAAACTGTCATTTTGAGTGTGACCAATATGAGGCCAGTAAAATCTAATATTTGTATTTGTGATTCTTTCCAAAATACCTGATTCTGCTAAAACTTACATAAATTCAATATTAAAGGCTCTTAAAGACAAATTTCATATTTGGTTTTGGAGTTATGATTATAAACCTTTCATATTTAGTATGACAGTTACACTGTTATATTGAATAAAAAAACTAACTTGTGTCTTTGCAAACCTTACAAAAGATCATTTTTCTAGTAGAACTAACCAAAAAACATATCTCTAGGCATTATTAGCCATTTTGCATGTGTTGTTTAGAAGTTATGTTTGAATACATTTTTATTGCTTTTTTCGCATTATCTCAGGATTCTAAGACTATTATAGTCACATTGAGTAAAACACTACTTTTTGCACTTGCAAGATTTAAAAAAGGATATGTTTCGAGTAAAACTCCCAAAGATGCATTATTTCAGGCATTATTAGACATTTTTCATGTGTGGTGTAGGAGTTATGTTTAAATAACTGTCATATTGAGTGTTACAGTATACAGTCATATTGAGTAAAACCTCATTTTTGTATTTGCAAACCATAGAAAAACAACTGTATCTAGTAAAACTCACATGTATTCAATATCACAGGCATTTTTAGACATTTTGCACGTTTGGATTAGGAATTATGTTGGAATACATTTTTATTGCTTTTTTCGCATTATCTCAGGATTCTAAGTACATTACTGTCAAATTGAGTATCACATCAAATTTTGTTTTTGCAAACCTTACCAAATGTTTTTTTTCAGGAAAAATCTCGAAGATGCATTTCTTCAGGAATTATTAGACATTTTGCATGTGTATTTTTGGAGTTATGTTTCAAAAACTGTCATTTTGAGTGTGACCAATATGAGGCCAGTAAAATCTAATATTTGTATTTGTGATTCTTTCCAAAATACCTGATTCTGCTAAAACTTATATAAATTCAATATTAAAGGCTTTTTAAGACAAATTTCATATTTGGTTTTGGAGTTATGATTATAAACCTTTCATATTTAGTATGAAAGTTACACTGTTATATTGAATAAAAAAACTAACTTGTGTCTTTGCAAACCTTACAAAAGATCATTTTTCTAGTACAACTAACAAAAAAACATATCTCTAGCTATTATTAGCCATTTTGCATGTGTTGTTTAGAAGTTATGTTTGAATACATTTTATTGCTTTTTTCGCATTATCTCAGGATTCTCAGACTATTATAGTCATATTGAGTAAACAACTACTTTTTGCATTTGCAAGATTTAAAAAAGCATATGTTTCGAGTAAAACTCCCAAAGATCCATTATTTCAGGCATTATTAGCCATTTTTCATGTGTGGTGTAGGAGTTATGTTTAAATAACTGTCATATTGAGTGTTACAGTATACAGTCATATTGAGTAAAACCTCATTTTTGTATTTGCAAACCGTAGAAAAACAACTGTATCTAGTAAAACTCACATGTATTCAATATCACAGGCATTTTTAGACATTTCGCACGTTTGGATTAGGAATTATGTTGGAATACATTTTTATTGCTTTTTTCGCATTATCTCAGGATTCTAAGTACATTACTGTCAAATTGAGTAACAAATCAAATTTTGTTTTTGCAAACCTTACCAAATGTTTTTTTTTCAGGAAAACTCTCGAAGATGCATTTCTTCAGGAATTATTAGACATTTTGCATATGTATTTTTGGAGTTATGTTTCAAAAACTGTCATTTTGAGTGTGACCAATATGAGGCCAGTAAAATCTAATATTTGTATTTGTGATTCTTTCCAAAATACCTAATTCTGCTAAAACTCACATAGATTCAATATTAAAGGCTTTTTAAGACAAATTTCATATTTGGTTTTGGAGTTATGATTATAAACCTTTCATATTTAGTATGACAGTTACACTGTTATATTGAATAAAAAAACTAACTTGTGTCTTTGCAAACCTTATAAAAGATCATTTTTCTAGTACAACTAACAAAAAAACATATCTAGGCATTATTAGCCATTTTGCATGTGTTGTTTAGAAGTTATGTTTGAATACATTTTTATTGCTTTTTTCGCATTATCTCAGGATTCTAAGACTATTATAGTCATATTGAGTAAAAAACTACTTTTTGCATTTGCAAGATTTAAAAAAGCACATGTTTCGAGTAAAACTCCCAAAGATGCATTATTTCATGCATTATTAGCCATTTTTCAGGTGTGGTGTAGGAGTTATGTTTAAATAACTGTCATATTGAGTGTTACAGTATACAGTCATATTGAGTGAAACCTCATTTTTGTATTTGCAAACCATTGAAAAACAACTGTATCTAGTAAAACTCACATGTATTCAATATCACAGGCATTTTTAGACATTTTGCAGGTTTGGATTAGGAATTATGTTTGAATACATTTTTATTGCTTTTTTCGCATTATCTCAGGATTCTAAGTACATTTCAGTCAAATTGAGCAACAAATCAAATTTTGTTTTTGCAAACCTTACCAAATGTCTTTTTTTTTCAGGAAAACTCTCGAAGATGAATTTCTTCAGGCATTATTAGACATTTTGCATGTGTATTTTTGGAGTTATGTTTCAAAAACTGTCATTTTGAGTGTGACCAATATGAGGCCAGTAAAATCTAATATTTGTATTTGTGATTCTTTCCAAAATACCTGATTGTGCTAAAACTTACATAAATTCAATATTAAAGGCTTTTTAAGACAAATGTCATATTTGGTTTTGGAGTTATCATTATAAACCTTTCATATTTAGTATGACAGTTACACTGTTATATTGAAAAAAAAAATTAACTTGTGTCTTTGCAAACCTTACAAAAGATCATTGTTCTAGTACAACTAACCCAAAAACATATCTCTAGGCATTATTAGCCATTTTGCATGTGTTGTTTAGAAGTTATGTTTGAATACATTTTTATTGCTTTTTTCGCATTATCTCAGGATTCTAAGACTATTATAGTCATATTGAGTAAAAAACTACTTTTTGCATTTGCAAGATTTAAAAAAGCATATGTTTCGAGTAAAACTCCCAAAGATGCATTATTTCAGGCATTAGCCATTTTTCATGTGTGGTGTAGGAGTTATGTTTAAATAACTGTCATATTGAGTGTTACAGTATACAGTCATATTGAGTAAAACCTCTATTTGTATTTGCAAACCATTGAAAAACAACTGTATCTAGTAAAACTCACATGTATTCAATATCACAGGCATTTTTAGACATTTTGCAGGTTTGGATTAGGAATTATGTTTGAATACATTTTTATTGCTTTTTTCGCATTATCTCAGGATTCTAAGTACATTACTGTCAAATTGAGTATCAAATCAAATTTTGCTTTTGCAAACCTTACCAAATGTTTTTTTTTTCAGGAAAACTCTTGAAGATGCATTTTTTAAGGCATCATTAGACATTTTGCATATGTATTTTTGGAGTTATGCTTCAAAAACTGTCATTTTGAGTGTGATCAATATGAGGCCAGTACAATCTAATATTTGTATTTGTGATTCTTTCCAAAATACCTGATTCTGGTAAAACTTACATAAATTCAATATTAAAGGCTTTTTAAGACAAATTTCATATTTGGTTTTGGAGTTATGATTATAAACCTTTCATATTTAGTTTGACAGTTACACTGTTATATTGAATAAAAAAACTAACTTGTGTCTTTGCAAACCTTACAAAAGATCATTTTTCTAGTACAACTAACAAAAAAACATATCTCTAGCTATTATTAGCCATTTTGCATGTGTTGTTTAGAAGTTATGTTTGAATACATTTTATTGCTTTTTTCGCATTATCTCAGGATTCTCAGACTATTATAGTCATATTGAGTAAACAACTACTTTTTGCATTTGCAAGATTTAAAAAAGCATATGTTTCGAGTAAAACTCCCAAAGATCCATTATTTCAGGCATTATTAGCCATTTTTCATGTGTGGTGTAGGAGTTATGTTTAAATAACTGTCATATTGAGTGTTACAGTATACAGTCATATTGAGTAAAACCTCATTTTTGTATTTGCAAACCGTAGAAAAACAACTGTATCTAGTAAAACTCACATGTATTCAATATCACAGGCATTTTTAGACATTTCGCACGTTTGGATTAGGAATTATGTTGGAATACATTTTTATTGCTTTTTTCGCATTATCTCAGGATTCTAAGTACATTACTGTCAAATTGAGTAACAAATCAAATTTTGTTTTTGCAAACCTTACCAAATGTTTTTTTTTCAGGAAAACTCTCGAAGATGCATTTCTTCAGGAATTATTAGACATTTTGCATATGTATTTTTGGAGTTATGTTTCAAAAACTGTCATTTTGAGTGTGACCAATATGAGGCCAGTAAAATCTAATATTTGTATTTGTGATTCTTTCCAAAATACCTAATTCTGCTAAAACTCACATAGATTCAATATTAAAGGCTTTTTAAGACAAATTTCATATTTGGTTTTGGAGTTATGATTATAAACCTTTCATATTTAGTATGACTTGCGATGAGGTGGCGACTTGTCCAGGGTGTACCCCGCCTTCCGCCCGATTGTAGCTGAGATAGGCGCCAGCGCCCCCCGCAACCCCTAAAAGGGAATAAGCGGTAGAAAATGGATGGATGGATGGATTTAGTATGACAGTTACACTGTTATATTGAATAAAAAAACTAACTTGTGTCTTTGCAAACCTTATAAAAGATCATTTTTCTAGTACAACTAACAAAAAAACATATCTAGGCATTATTAGCCATTTTGCATGTGTTGTTTAGAAGTTATGTTTGAATACATTTTTATTGCTTTTTTCGCATTATCTCAGGATTCTAAGACTATTATAGTCATATTGAGTAAAAAACTACTTTTTGCATTTGCAAGATTTAAAAAAGCACATGTTTCGAGTAAAACTCCCAAAGATGCATTATTTCATGCATTATTAGCCATTTTTCAGGTGTGGTGTAGGAGTTATGTTTAAATAACTGTCATATTGAGTGTTACAGTATACAGTCATATTGAGTGAAACCTCATTTTTGTATTTGCAAACCATTGAAAAACAACTGTATCTAGTAAAACTCACATGTATTCAATATCACAGGCATTTTTAGACATTTTGCAGGTTTGGATTAGGAATTATGTTTGAATACATTTTTATTGCTTTTTTCGCATTATCTCAGGATTCTAAGTACATTTCAGTCAAATTGAGCAACAAATCAAATTTTGTTTTTGCAAACCTTACCAAATGTCTTTTTTTTTCAGGAAAACTCTCGAAGATGAATTTCTTCAGGCATTATTAGACATTTTGCATGTGTATTTTTGGAGTTATGTTTCAAAAACTGTCATTTTGAGTGTGACCAATATGAGGCCAGTAAAATCTAATATTTGTATTTGTGATTCTTTCCAAAATACCTGATTGTGCTAAAACTTACATAAATTCAATATTAAAGGCTTTTTAAGACAAATGTCATATTTGGTTTTGGAGTTATCATTATAAACCTTTCATATTTAGTATGACAGTTACACTGTTATATTGAAAAAAAAAATTAACTTGTGTCTTTGCAAACCTTACAAAAGATCATTGTTCTAGTACAACTAACCCAAAAACATATCTCTAGCTATTATTAGCCATTTTGCATGTGTTGTTTAGAAGTTATGTTTGAATACATTTTTATTGCTTTTTTCGCATTATCTCAGGATTCTAGAACTATTATAGTCATATTGAGTAAAAAACTACTTTTTGCATTTGCAAGATTTAAAAAAGCATATGTTTCGAGTAAAACTCCCAAAGATGCATTATTTCAGGCATTAGCCATTTTTCATGTGTGGTGTAGGAGTTATGTTTAAATAACTGTCATATTGAGTGTTACAGTATACAGTCATATTGAGTAAAACCTCTATTTGTATTTGCAAACCATTGAAAAACAACTGTATCTAGTAAAACTCACATGTATTCAATATCACAGGCATTTTTAGACATTTTGCAGGTTTGGATTAGGAATTATGTTTGAATACATTTTTATTGCTTTTTTCGCATTATCTCAGGATTCTAAGTACATTACTGTCAAATTGAGTATCAAATCAAATTTTGCTTTTGCAAACCTTACCAAATGTTTTTTTTTTCAGGAAAACTCTTGAAGATGCATTTTTTAAGGCATCATTAGACATTTTGCATGTGTATTTTTGGAGTTATGCTTCAAAAACTGTCATTTTGAGTGTGATCAATATGAGGCCAGTACAATCTAATATTTGTATTTGTGATTCTTTCCAAAATACCTGATTCTGGTAAAACTTACATAAATTCAATATTAAAGGCTCTTAAAGACAAATTTCATATTTGGTTTTGGAGTTATGATTATAAACCTTTCATATTTAGTATGACAGTTACACTGTTATATTGAATAAAAAAACTAACTTGTGTCTTTGCAAACCTTACAAAAGATCATTTTTCTAGTACAACTAACAAAAAAACATATCTCTAGCTATTATTAGCCATTTTGCATGTGTTGTTTAGAAGTTATGTTTGAATACATTTTATTGCTTTTTTCGCATTATCTCAGGATTCTCAGACTATTATAGTCATATTGAGTAAACAACTACTTTTTGCATTTGCAAGATTTAAAAAAGCATATGTTTCGAGTAAAACTCCCAAAGATGCATTATTTCAGGCATTATTAGCCATTTTTCAGGTGTGGTGTAGGAGTTATGTTTAAATAACTGTCATATTGAGTGTTACAGTATACAGTCATATTGAGTGAAACCTCATTTTTGTATTTGCAAACCATTGAAAAACAACTGTATCTAGTAAAACTCACATGTATTCAATATCACAGGCATTTTTAGACATTTTGCAGGTTTGGATTAGGAATTATGTTTGAATACATTTTTATTGCTTTTTTCGCATTATCTCAGGATTCTAAGTACATTTCAGTCAAATTGAGCAACAAATCAAATTTTGTTTTTGCAAACCTTACCAAATGTCTTTTTTTTTCAGGAAAACTCTCGAAGATGCATTTCTTCAGGAATTATTAGACATTTTGCATGTGTATTTTTGGAGTTATGTTTCAAAAACTGTCATTTTGAGTGTGACCAATATGAGGCCAGTAAAATCTAATATTTGTATTTGTGATTCTTTCCAAAATACCTGATTCTGGTAAAACTTACATAAATTCAATATTAAAGGCTCTTAAAGACAAATTTCATATTTGGTTTTGGAGTTATGATTATAAACCTTTCATATTTAGTATGACAGTTACACTGTTATATTGAATAAAAAAAACTAACTTGTGTCTTTGCAAACCTTACAAAAGATCATTTTTCTAGTACAACTAACCAAAAAACATATCTCTAGGCATTATTAGCCATTTTGCATGTGTTGTTTAGAAGTTATGTTTGAATACATTTTTATTGCTTTTTTCGCATTATCTCAGGATTCTAAGACTATTATAGTCACATTGAGTAAAACACTACTTTTTGCACTTGCAAGATTTAAAAAAGCATATGTTTCGAGTAAAACTCCCAAAGATGCATTATTTCAGGCATTATTAGACATTTTTCATGTGCGGTGTACGAGTTATGTTTAAATAACTGTCATATTGAGTGTTACAGTATACAGTCATATTGAGTAAAACCTCATTTTTGTATTTGCAAACCATAGAAAAACAACTGTATCTAGTAAAACTCACATGTATTCAATATCACAGGCCTTTTTAGACATTTTGCACGTTTGGATTAGGAATTATGTTGGAATACATTTTTATTGCTTTTTTCGCATCATCTCAGGATTCTAAGTACATTACTGTCAAATTGAGTATCAAATCAAATTTTCTTTTTGCAAACCTTACCAAATGTTTTTTTTCAGGAAAACTCTTGAAGATGCATTTTTTAAGGCATCATTAGACATTGTGCATGTGTATTTCTGGAGTTATGCTTCAAAAACTGTCATTTTGAGTGTGAGAAATATGAGGCCAGTAAAATCTAATATTTGTATTTGTGATTCTTTCCAAAACACCTGATTCTGCTAAAACTTACATGAATTAAATATTAAAGGCTTTTTAAGACAAATTCCACATTGGGTTTTGGAGTTTATGATTATAAACCTTTCATATTTAGTATGACAGTTACACTGTTATATTGAATAAAAAAACTAACTTGTGTCACTGCAAACCTTACAAAAGATCATTTTTCTAGTACAACTAACCAAAAAACATATCTCTAGGCATTATTAGCCATTTTGCATGTGTTGTTTCGAAGTTATGTTTGAATACATTTTTATTGCTTTTTTCGGATTATCTCAGGATTCTAAGACTATTATAGTCATATTGAGTAAAAAACTACTTTTTGCATTTGCAAAATTTCAAAAAGCATATGTTTCGAGTAAAACTCCCAAAGATGCATTATTTCAGGCATTATTAGCCATTTTTCATGTGTGGTGTAGGAGTTATGTTTAAATAACTGTCATATTGAGTGTTACAGTATACAGTCATATTGAGTAAAACCTCATTTTTGTATTTGCAAACCATAGAAAAACAACTGTATCTAGTAAAACTCACATGTATTCAATATCACAGTCATTTTTAGACATTTTGCACGTTTGGATTAGGAATTATGTTGGAATACATTTTTATTGCTTTTTTCGCAATATCTCAGGATTCTAAGTACATTACTGTCAAATTGAGTAACAAATCAAATGTTGTTTTTGCAAACCCTACCAAATGTTTTTTTTTTCAGGAAAACTCTCGAAGATGCATTTCTTCAGGAATTATTAGACATTTTGCATGTGTATTTTTGGAGTTATGTTTCAAAAACTGTCATTTTGAGCTGTGACCAATATGAGGCCAGTAAAATCTAATATTTGTATTTGTGATTCTTTCCAAAATACCTGATTCTGCTAAAACTTACACAAATTCAATATTAAAGGCTTTTTAAGACACATTCATATTTGGTTTTGGAGTTATGATTATAAACCTTTCATATTTAGCATGAAAGTTACACTGTTATATTGAATAAAAAAACTAACTTGTGTCTTTGCATCCATCCATCCATTTTCTACCGCTTATTCCCTCTTGGGGTCGCGGGGGGCGCTGGCGCCTATCTCAGCTACAATCGGGCGGAAGGCGGGGTACACCCTGGACAAATCGCCACCTCATCGCAGGGCCAACACAGATAGATGGACAACATTCACACTCACATTCACACACTAGGGCCAATTTAGTGTTGCCAATCAACCTATCCCCAGGTGCATGTCTTTGGAAGTGGGAGGAAGCCGGAGTACCCGGAGGGAACCCACGCATTCACGGGGAGGACATGCAAACTCCACACAGAAAGATCCCGAGCCTGGATTTGAACCCAGGACTGCAGGACCTCCGTATTGTGAGGCAGACGCACTAACACCTCTGCCACCGTGTCTTTGCAAACCTTACAAAAGATAATTTTTCAAGTACAACTAACCAAAAAACATATCTCTAGGCATTATTAGCCATTTTGCATGTGTTGTTTAGAAGTTATGTTTGAATACATTTTTATTGCTTTTTTCGGCATTATCTCAGGATTCTAAGACTATTATAGTCACATTGAGTAAAACACTACTTTTTTGCACTTGCAAGATTTAAAAAAGCATATGTTTCGAGTAAAACTCCCAAAGATGCATTATTTCAGGCATTATTAGACATTTTTCATGTGTGGTGTAGGAGTTATGTTTAAATAACTGTCATATTGAGTGTTACAGTATACAGTCATATTGAGTAAAACCTAATTTTTGTATTTGCAAACCATAGAAAAACAACTGTATCTAGTAAAACTCACATGTATTCAATATCACAGGCATTTTTAGACATTTTGCACGTTTGGATTAGGAATTATGTTGGAATACATTTTTTTTTGCTTTTTTCGCATTATCTCAGGATTCTAAGTACATTACTGTCAAATTGAGTATCAAATCAAATTTTGTTTTTGCAAACCTTACCAAATGTTTTTTTTCAGGAAAACTCTTGAAGATGCATTTTTAAGGCATCATTAGACACTTTGCATGTGTATTTTTGGAGTTATGCTTCAAAAACTGTCATTTTGAGTGTGACCAATATGAGGCCAGTAAAATCTAATATTTGTATTTTGTGATTCTTTCCAAAATACCTGATTCTGCTAAAACTTACTTAAAATCAAAATTAAAAGCTCTTAAAGACAAATTTCATATTTGGTTTTGGAGTTATGATTATAAACCTTTCATATTTAGTATGACAGTTACACTGTTATATTGAATAAAAAAACTAACTTGTGTCTCTGCAAACCTTACAAAAGATCATTTTTCTAGTACAACTAACCAAAAAACATATCTCTAGGCATTATTAGCCATTTTGCATGTGTTGTTTAGAAGTTATGTTTGAATACATTTTTATTGCTTTTTTCGCATTATCTCAGGATTCTAAGACTATTATAGTCATATTGAGTAAAAAACTACTTTTTGCATTTGCAAAATTTTAAAAAGCATATTTTTCGAGTAAAACTCCCAAAGATGCATTATTTCAGGCATTATTAGCCTTTTTTCATGTGTGGTGTAGGAGTTATGTTTAAATAACTGTCATATTGAGTGTTACAGTATACAGTCATATTGAGTAAAACCTCATTTTTGTATTTGCAAACCATAGAAAAACAACTGTATCTAGTAAAACTCACATGTATTCAATATCACAGTCATTTTTAGACATTTTGCAGGTTTGGATTAGGAATTATGTTGGAATACATTTTTATTGCTTTTTTCGCAATATCTCAGGATTCTAAGTACATTACTGTCAAATTGAGTAACAAATCAAATGTTGTTTTTTGCAAACCCTACCAAATGTTTTTTTTCAGGAAAACTCTCGAAGATGCATTTCTTCAGGAATTATTAGACATTTTGCATGTGTATTTTTGGAGTTATGTTTCAAAAACTGTCATTTTGAGTGTGACCAATATGAGGCCAGTAAAATCTAATATTTGTATTTGTGATTCTTTCCAAAATACCTGATTCTGCTAAAACTTACATAAATTCAATATTAAAGGCTCTTAAAGACAAATTTCATATTTGGTTTTGGAGTTATGATTATAAACCTTTCAAATTTAGTATGACAGTTACACTGTTATATTGAATAAAACAACTAACTTGTGTCTTTGCAAACCTTACAGAAGATCATTTTTCTAGTACAACTAACCAAAAAACATATCTCTAGGAATTATTAGCCATTTTGCATGTGTTGTTTAGAAGTTATGTTTGAATACATTTTTATTGCTTTTTTCGCATTATCTCAGGATTGTAAGACTATTATAGTCACATTGAGTAAAACACTACTTTTTGCACTTGCAAGATTTAAAAAAGCATATGTTTCGAGTAAAACTCCCAAAGATGCATTATTTCAGGCATTATTAGACATTTTTCATGTGTGGTGTAGGAGTTATGTTTAAATAACTGTCATATTGAGTGTTACAGTATACAGTCATATTGAGTAAAACCTCATTTTTGTATTTGCAAAACATAGAAAAACAACTGTATCTAGTAAAACTCACATGTATTCAACATCACAGGCATTTTTAGACATTTTGCACGTTTGGATTAGGAATTATGTTGAATACATTTTTATTGCTTTTTTTGCATTATCCCAGGATTCTAAGTACATTACTGTCAAATTGAGTATCAAATCAAATTTTTGTTTTTGCAAACCTTACCAAATTGTTTTTTTCAGGAAAACTCTCGAAGATGCATTTCTTCAGGAATTATTAGACATTTTGCATGTGTATTTTTGGAGTTATGTTTCAAAAACTGTCGTTTTGAGTGCGACCAATATGAGGCCAGTAAAATCTAATATTTGTATTTGTGATTCTTTCCAAAATACCTGATTCTGCTAAAACTTACATAAATTCAATATTAAAGGCTTTTTAAGACAAATTTCATTTTTGGTTTTGGAGTTATGATTATAAACCTTTCATATTTAGTATGAAAGTTACACTGTTATATTGAATAAAAAAAACTAACTTGTGTCTTTGCAAACCTTACAAAAGATCATTTTTCTAGTACAACTAACAAAAAAACATATCTCTAGCTATTATTAGCCATTTTGCATGTGTTGTTTAGAAGTTATGTTTGAATACATTTTATTGCTTTTTTCGCATTATCTCAGGATTCTCAGACTATTATAGTCATATTGAGTAAACAACTACTTTTTGCATTTGCAAGATTTAAAAAAGCATATGTTTCGAGTAAAACTCCCAAAGATGCATTATTTCAGGCATTATTAGCCATTTTTCATGTGTGGTGTAGGAGTTATGTTTAAATAACTGTCATATTGAGTGTTACAGTATACAGTCATATTGAGTTAAAACATCATTTTTGTATTTGCAAACCATAGAAAAACATCAGTATCTAGTAAAACTCACATGTATTCAAGATCACAGGCATTTTTAGACATTTTGCACGTTTGGATTAGGAATTATGTTGGAATACATTTTTATTGCTTTTTTCGCATTATCTCAGGATTACTGTCAAATTGAGTAACAAATCAAATTTTGTTTTTGCAAACCTTACCAAATGTTTTTTTTTTCAGGAAAACTCTCGAAGATGCATTTCTTCAGGAATTATTAGACATTTTGCATGTGTATTTTTGGAGTTATGTTTCAAAAACTGTCATTTTGAGTGTGACCAAAGCGTTCAATAAAACCCACCACGGCATTACCCAGAATTCCATGAGTCAACCCTACATGAGGGTCAGTGAAATTCTCGTGTTGAAGTGATAGGAATGGTAAGTATGTCGCTAGGGTGGGATAGCCATTAATGCAAGGTTAACCCACTTTGTATCAATTTCCTGCATCCAGTGGCCCCCCGCTAAAGTCAATGAGACACCCCTGTTCCTAACAATTCTGAAAAAATCTGTTAAACAGTGGTATTTTTCGGTGGAACCGCCAGCATTGTCACTTCACTAAAGGTGGTTGGTCGTAATAATTTGGAAAAACTCTGAAGAATAAAGGTTTTTTTTTTCTGCGGAACTGTTTGCATCGTCACTTTATTAAAGGTGGTTGATCTTAATAATTTGGTAAAAATCTGTAAAATTACGATATTTCTCCCTTAAACGTTTCATGAAAATTTCTGTAAATATAATGTTTTTGATCATTATTTGGTTTACAATGTTTTACTTTAATTTTATGGTTTATGTTTGGCAGCCGTAGCTGCCAGTAAATGGCCGTTTTTTTAACAGAATTTATTTTTACAGTGTTTGCAAAGATACAATTTTTTTTTAATTTAATATAACAGTATAAACTATCATACTAAATGTGAAAGGTTCATAAACATAACTCCAAAACCAAACATGAAATCTGTCTAAAAAAGCCTGTAATATTGACTTTATGTGAATTTTACCTGAATTAGGTATTTTGGAAAGGTTCACAAATACAAAAATTTGGTTTTACTGGCCACACATTGGTCACACTGAATAAGACAGTTTTTGAACCATATCTCCAAAAATACACATGCAAAATTACAAAAAAATGCCTGAAGAAATGTATCTTTGTGAGTTTTACTGAAAAAAAAAAATGTGTAAGGTTTGCAAAAACAAAAAGAAATGTTTTGTAATGTTAATGTAGTTTTAAGGTAAATTAATTTTTTTATTAATATTTATGTGTATTTTCACATTCAAGGCAAAAAATATATGTAGCCTCTTATAAAAGGTTTATGCTCAAACTAACATTTACATTTTTTCCCTGTAATATGACATACATGAGTGACTGCAAGACATACTTAAGCAACAGTCAACAGCCTTACAGATCACACTGACGGTGGCCGTACAAACAACTTTAACAATGTTACAAATATGCGCCACATTGTGGAGCCACATCAAACAAGAATGACAAACACATTTCAGGAGAACATCTTCACCGTAACACAACATTAACACAACAGAAACAATTCCAAGAATTCCATGTGTTACAATATACACCCCCACCACCTAACCCCGCCCAGCTCAACCAACGCACGGAGGGGGGCGGTGATGTTTTTTGGCACGGGGTTGGGTGGTAGCGGATTGTAGCCCGGAAGAGTCAGCGCTGCTTGGGCTTCTGGGTATTTGTTATGTTGTGTTTATGTTTTATTACAGTGAGGATGTTTTCCTGAAATGTGTTTATCATTCTTGTTCGATGTGGGTTCACAGTGTGGTGCATATTTGTAACAGTGTTAAAGTTGTTTGTACAGCCACCGTCAGTGTGACCTGTGTGGCTGTTGACCAAGTATGTCTTGCAGTCTCTATCACATGCATGACAATATCATGCACATCACACTCATCAGTAGGCATGCTGATGATTTGGTGAATGAGCTTATAAAAAGTCACCCGGCCAGACTTTGGTCATGAGGGTCAGTAAAATTCTCACAGTGAAATGGTAGGGTCGGTAAGTATGTTGCTAGGGTGGGGTAGCCATTCATGCAAGGTGAATCCACTTTGCATCAAGCTCTTGCATCAGTGGCCCCCCACTAAAGTCAATGAGACACCCCTGATCCTAACAATTCAGAAAAAATTTGTAAAACAATGGTATTTTTCTGTGGAACCGCCAGCATTGTCACTTCACTCAAAGTGGATGATCGTAATAATTTGGAAAAACTCTTTAGAATAAAGGTATTTTTCTGCAGAACTGTTTGCATCGTCACTTTATTAAAGGTGGTTGATCTTAATAATTTAGTAAAAATCTGTAAAATTATGATATTTCACCCCAAAACGTTTCATGAAAATTTCTGTAAATATAATATTTTTGATCATTATTTGGTTTACAATGTTTTACTTTAGTTTTATGGTTTTTGTTTGGCAGCCGTAGCTGCCAGTAAATGACCGTTTTTTTACAAAATTTATTTTTACAGTGTTTGCAAAGATAAAAGTTAGTTTTTTTTATTCAATATAACAGTAAAACTGTCATACTAAATATGAAAGGTTAATAAACATAACTCCAAAACCAAACATGAAATCTGTCTAAAAAAGCCAGTAATATTGACTTTATGTGAGTTTTACCTGAATTAGGTATTTTGGAAAGGTTCACAAATACAAAAATGTGGTTTTACTGGCCTCACATTGGTCACACTCAATAAGACAGTTTTTGAACCCTATCTCCGAAAATACACATGCAAAATTACAAAAAAATGCCTGAAGAAAATGTATCTTTGTGAGTTTTACTGGATAAAAAAAACATTTTGTAAGGGTTGCAAAAACAAAAAGAAATGTTTTACCCAATTTGACAGTAATGTACTTAAAATCCTGAGATAATGCAAAAAGAGCAATAAAAATGTATTCCAACATAATTCCTAATCCAAACGTGCAAAATGTCTAAAAATGCCTGTGATATTTAATACATGTGAGTTTTACTAGATACAGTTGATTTTCTATGGTTTGCAAATCCAAAAATTAGGTTTTACTCAATATGACTGTATACAGTAACACTCAATATGACAGTTATTTAAACATAACTCCTACACCACACATGGCTAATAATGCCTGAAATAATGCATCTTTGGGAGTTTTACTTGAAACGATTGCTTTTTTAAATCATTGCAATGCAAAAAATTGTTGTTTTACTCAATATGACAATAATGTTCTTGGAATCCTGAGATAATGCGAAAAAAACAATAAAATGTTTTCAAACACAACTTTTAAACAACACATGCAAAATGGCTAATAATGCCTAGAGATGTGTATCTTTGTTAGTTGTAGTAGAAAAATTATCTTTTGTAGGGTTCACTGTAAAAAAAAAAAAATCAAATTTTTATGGTTAGTTTACTCTAAATTTCTACTGTAATTTTTCAATTTTTTTAGATAGGTTATAAACTGTAGAATTGAAGACATTATCTGTAAATAAACAAACCGCCTGTTATTTTGAATAATATACCAGTAATGACGAACTATGTATATTCCTATTTTTTTACAGGAAAATACCAAATTAATTATACATATTATTTTCTGTTTTCTCAAATTACTTTCAATTTCATATAAAATTACAGTAATTAACTTTTATATAAATATGTAGCTTGTTATATAAAAGTATTTGTCCATACTGACAATCTAAAAATTTTATATGTAATTTAAGGTAAATCAATTTTTTTTAATATTTATGTGAATTTTCACATTCAAGGCGAAAAATATATGTAGCCTCTTATAAAAGGTTTATGATCAAACTAACAATTACATGTGTTTCCCTGTAATATGACATACATGAATGACTGCAAGACATACTTAATCAACAGTCAACAGCCTTACAGATCACACTGACGGTGGCCGTACAAACGACTTTAACAATGTTACAAATATGCGCCACATTGTGGAGCCACATCAAACAAGAATGACAAACACATTTCAGGAGAACATCTTCACCGTAACACAACATTAACGCAACAGAAACAATACCCAGAATTCCATGTGTTACAATACACACCCCACCACCTAAACCCCGCCCACCTCAACCAACGAACGGAGGAGGGCGGTGATGTTTTGGGGCGCGGGGTTGGGTGGTAGCGGGGATGTAGCCCGGAAAAGATAGCGCTGCATGGTTTTGTGGGTATTTGTTATGTTGTGTTTATGTTTTATTACAGTGGGATGTTTTCCTGAAATGTGTTTATCATTCTTGTTCAATGTGAGTTCACAGTGTGGTGCATATTTGTAACAGTGTTAAAGTTGTTTGTGCAGCCACCATCAGTGTGACCTGTGTGGCTGTTGACCAAGTATATCTTGCAGTCACCATCATATGCACAACAATACCGTGCACATCACATGCCTCAATTGGCACGCTTATGATTTGATGAATGAGCGTACAAAAACGCCCACCGCGGTACTACTTGTCATATTCGCCCGGCCAAGCTTTGAGTCAATCCAATATGAGGGTAGTGAAATTCTCGGGTGAAATGGTGGGATTGGTAAGTACGTTGCATGGTTGGGATAGCGATTCATGCAAGGTTAACCCACTTTGTATCAATTTCCTGCATCCAACGGCCCACCGGTAAAGTGAATGAGACACCCTGATCCTAACAATTCAGAAAAAATCTGTTAAACAACGGTATTTTTCTGTGGAACCGCCAGCATTGTCACTTCACTAAAGGTGATTGATCGTAATACTTTGGAAAAAACTCTTTAGAATAAAGGTATTTTTCTGCAGAACTGTTTGCATCGTCACTTTATTAAAGGTGGTTGATCGTAATAATTTTGTAAAAATCTGTAAAATTACGATATTTCTCCCCAAAACATTTCATGAAAATTTCTGTAAATATAATGTTTTGATCATTATTTGGTTTAAATGTTTTACTTTAATTTTATGATTTTTGTTTGGCAGCCGTAGCTGCCAGTAAATGACCGTTTTTTTACAGAATATATTTTTACAGTGTTTTCAAAGATACAAGTTTGTTTTTTTTATTCGATATAACAGTATTACTGTCATACTAAATATGAAATGTTCATAAACATAACTCCAAAACCAAACATGAAATCTGTCTAAAAAAGCCTGTAATATTGACTTTATGTGAGTTTTACCTGAATTAGGTATTTTGGAAAGGTTCACAAATACAAAAATTTGGTTTTACTGGCCTCACATTGGTCACACTCAATAAGACAGTTTTTGAACCATATCTCCAAAAATACACATGCAA